>NC_089589.1:53429965-53729965 GCF_019320115.1 Miscanthus floridulus | reverse complement strand
GGAGCCACCCCTATACCGCCTGGCGCCTCACTCCCTCTCCACCGCCATTACATGCCTCGATGCAAAGAAGCACATGCTCAAATGTTATCTACCCTTGATCATATGGTGATTTGATCCAATGGAGGAGGATGGAAAGCACATGGATCACTAACGTGGCAATGGAGTAGCCCCTACTCCACCATAGGTTATAAATAAGACCCTCACCCCTCACTTGTAACTTGTACCAACACATAGAAGAGATGTAGCTCTCTCTCTCTACTCTCTCAAGATGTAGCTCTTCTAGTAGTATCTAGTCTTGGTGGGAGCTCTCGAGTAGTCTTCAGGAGTCTGGTATAGCTTTGTCTTTCTCTTATAAGTACTTTATTTTAGTGTGTTACTTTCTATGCAAGTATTATTTCAAGTCTTTTACTTTAAGTATTAATCTTGTGCTCTAGTTATGCTTTGGTTATGCTTATATTCCTATGATAAGTGGGCTCTCAGTAGCATGGGTTGTTCGTCACTAGTTGATGCTTTAGTCTTAACGTGAGGCTAGGGTAGTATCAAATAGTGTAAGCGTGGTGCTTATACTAATGAAAGTAAAGAAAGACAAGTATGGTGCAGCTGTGTATGGGGTACCATGCAATATGCCTAGGCCTCCGGATAGATCGGGTTAGTTGGCAGGTGGTGACAGTCCTGTCTATCCTATGTATTCCCCCACGATAGGTCTAGTTGTTAAATCATAGGGCTCATGGTGCTATGTGCCCAATCAATCCTCTAGGTGAGTTTGGGGCAGGTACGCCTCAAGTGCTATTGCATCCTACCTTGCATTATTTTGGTTTATCTGTATAGTCACAGCCACTAGCTAGAATAGTGCTTGAATAGAAATAACTTAGGATTCTAGTTCTCTTTATTATTGTCCTACTACTTAGTTATGTTTCCAATTTACCTTTCCATGATTGGATCAATGTGTGTCACCCATTTTAGTGTATATCACTTACCCCCATGTTAGTCTAGCCAGTATATTAGTTAGTAGATACATGATGATTAACTATCACTATCTTTAACCCTTGCTTCCCTATGGTAAAATATAAATAACAATACCCTAGAATACTCTCGGTGAAATGCTATAACGATATTCTATGCGCTTGCGAAACTATCTACTTGAGCATAAGAAATATCGACAGACATTTCTAGCGCCATTGTCGGGGATACAAACCTAGTAGCGACGCTAAGAAATGTCAACAAGCATTTCTAGCACCGTTGCCAAGGAAGCAATTGGCGTAAAGATTTTAATAGTTATCTTGATGTCTGCTAATCTAGTTTAGCACTAGCTTTTGTGGGATTATCCTTGTCCTGTTGAGTGTGGAATAAATAGGGCAAAAACAACCATTAGACCTTCTGGCTTATTTCTACAAGAAAACCATCAAGAGCCCAGGGCGCCTAGTCATTCATGGATCATCAACACCTTCACCTTGCCATCTCATAGGTTGTATATATATACATTTTGTAACACCCTAAAATTTGCATTCTTTTAAAATAGTAAATTTGATTTATTTATGCAAATATGTGTGCATTAAAATATAGGAAAATAATAAATTTTGTGAAATTAAAATCAATCATAAGGATAGAAACATGTTGATGCACTCATACTGTAGCATTTTATTTAATATGTTGAGTGGTTTTGATTTAAACTCAAAAGGATTCAAAACTCATTTGAAAATAAATTTGGAAATTTGATTTGGAAAAAGAAAAGGAAATTCATTTCCCTTTCCCCTCCCTTCCTCAATTCGGCCTGCTGGCTCAACTTTCCCCCCGCTGGCCCACTCGCCCTTCCCCTTTCTCCCCTTCCTCTTTTCTTCTTGGGCTAGTCTAGCTCGGGCGGAACCGCCGCTGCCGCACCCCTCCCTCCTCTCTACTGCTGACGGCCTGGGCCCACATGTCGGCACCATCTCCAACCTCCCGCATCGCGCGCGATCAAGCCGCAACCGTCGCCCGCGCCCACTTCGCATCGTGGGAGTGTCTTCCCTGCACCCCGGCCTCTACAAAAGGAGGTCTAGACCCATCGCCGCCCTCTTTGCTGCCTCCCCCGCTCCATTTTTGCACTCGCCGAGCACACAGAAGCCACAACCGCTGCACCGAAGAACGCTGGGATCCGCCGCTCAGAAACCGCCGGCCCCGAGTCGTCTTCGACCTCATTTTCATCCGTGGTGAGCTCCGTTGTCTTCCCCTCCTTCTCCCCATGCCGTTACTTTCGAGTTTCATAGCCTCTAGGGCCCTAGCCGCGTGCGCCTGGGAGCTTCACGCCGCCGACCATGGCCACCACCGCCTTGGCCGTGTCCTCTGGCCGCATTCTCAGCCTAGGCGAGGTCGCCTGCACCCCCTCTTTCCCCTGGTGCCCTCGGTTCGTCGAACCATGGCCTGTAGCCCTTGAACCAAGTGCGCCGACGAGTTTCTTACCGTCGGCCAAGGAGCCCCACCGCGGCTGCCACTGTTCCTAGCTGGCGCCTCCCTCCCTCCCCCCAGCTCTAATCTGAGCCGTCCATCGCATGATCAACGGCCCAGGATGGCCGATACCCCTTCGCAGGCCTTTTTGCTAAAGAGACCCCCAGATTTTGTTATTTTGAACCCACAGTCCTTGGTCGGTTTAAAAATTCTGAATTTGATTTTAATTAAATTCAAAAATAGTTCATTCTAATTATAGAAATGCCACTGGATTTGTTTTACTCATAAAAACTTTGTTTTAACTCTGATTTGACCCATTCCACTTGTGTTAGTTTTGTAATTGCATAATCTACGTGTTAATACCATTGTTAACCATGTTTGCAAATTTTTAATTTCATGGTTAGGTTTACTTAATTAATTTGCTATAGGAAATCTTGTTTAAATCATAACTTTCGCGTTTTAGCTCCGATTTTCGTGAACTTCGCGTTGACGTGATTGTAGCGAGACAAAGACTCTTTTCATAAACATTTTAACTTGTTTTCTATATTGCTGGTGTACTGTTCTAACTATAGGATTGTTTGCTTTGCATGAATGTTCCTAAAATGTTGTATGTTGCCGTGTTGGTCGTGTTCAGACGGTGAGGAGAACGTTGGAGACCAAGAGTTCTTTGATGACCAGCAGGACCAGCAGGAGTTTGTTAACCAAGGCAAGTATAGCATGGGATCTACCTTGATGTCCTATTCACCATTTATTAATTACTCATTTGCATGTGTCTAATTTTGATACCCGTAAGGACATCCTAGTGATTGATTATCCTGTTTTCTTGTCTCCTATGGGTTATATGCATATGGGTAGTTTGCTAGCGCTCAATGTAACTATACATGATCTACATAATGAATAATGGTTCTATGGAACGAAAAGGTAAAATTGGCTTTTAAACAACTGAATTATAGGGTGAAAGAGCAAATGACCTTCGATCATGATGCTCTTGGCCCTCCATAAGGACTTATCTATCGGCAAAAGTTGGGACTGATAGTGCAACCGTGAGGGTCACATGGCTCTAACTTTAGCTCAGTAATAGGATCTTTTCTAGCTTATTAGAGGTTACCTTTATGACGCAAAAGGGGCTTGCCACATTGGGTATAGGACTACCTCTGTTCTTATGTGTATAGCCGCAAAGGATTTGCGCCATAGGAAAGGGGGGTTCCTACATCTGCCTACCGAGGAAACCTAGCGGCCCTAACTTGTTAGAGAAACCTATTAAATGGCTTCATAGTGTACCCCGCTCGCTCACCTTGGTAGTGTTATGGGAGTAATTAACCCAGGCATATAGGAATCACCACTCACGGTGAATGTGCACAACCTCTGCAGAGTGTTACAAACTGTTATAATAGCCGTGCTCACGGTCACGAGCGGCCCAGAAAACTCACAGAATAACTGGTTATTTATTGTTGTTCATCTATGATGTTCTACGATGATAATATGATACAATTGATTCTGATATCTGATCATGTGGGTTTAATTGGGGCTTAAGCATAACTTGATAATAGTTGATGATAAAATCTTGACTTACTAAAAGTGCTAACCGCAGTAAACCAGAGTCATTCTTTTTGAGCTTTCATGACCCCATGTTATCTTGTTAAGTACGGGAAGTACTTATGCTTGTTTACTTTCAATATTTGGATAAAAATCCTAGATGGGTAACAGATGTCAATGAGTATGAGGAGTTTCCAGAGGACTTTTAGGCTTGTGGTCAACCAGTTGACCGTCCCTATGTTGGAGCTACCACGAGAGAGCTACTTTCTTTTATTTTCCGTTGTGTTGTGTAAGACTATGTGATGGTATTAATCATTATGTAAGATACATCGTGATGATACTTTTGTAATTTGTTGACTTATGTGTGTGACTGATCCCTGGGCACACATGGGTTTTATGTATTCAATTTTATCCTTAAAATTGGGTGTGACAAATTTCTAGCCATGTGCAGATGGAGAAAAGGTCACCGTCAAGAGGAGATAAAATCATCATATGTGACAGAACAAAGGCATTGCATCACTCACAACTCCATCTCAAGTTCTAGGTGATAGCGAATCAATTAAGGTATGTGAGAACCTATCTTTCCATTTTGTTCTCACCATTCCATGTTTGCTTGAATCATCAAATGTTTAGTGCTTTCTTTGGGTAGCTCCTAGTCTCTGAACTATAGTCGGGTACTGTTCCTAGTCTAGGTAGATGACAAATTTTCTTTGTTATCTATCTATTCGGGTTCTTAGTCTACCTTCGTAGTAGGCGTATGTTAAACGGGACCAACGGATCCATATGTTGGCTTTGCCATTCGGTATGATATTGGCTGATGGTTCGCGCTACAGGAAAAAGCTAAGGCCTAGACATTTATGCTTAAGCATTCATTTAGTTAGAATTCTTGTTTCAAAACCATAGTATTCATTTAGTTAGCTTTCCTTTCTATAGCTTGCTTGTTTAATTCATTCACCATTAATATTCTTATCTCTGATTGAATGAATCTTACTGTGCTTTCATGCTTCCTCACATTTATGCTAGTATGTTTTAGTTTGGAAGTATTGCTCATACATCTATAGGCTTTAAATTAAGCATGGTGCCTAGTTTAAGGTTTGGATGTCTGATCATATTTCCATAGGCTTTTTAAATTAAGCGTGGTGCTTAGGTTAAATAGCCTTCCTTAATCAAATTAGACATGAAGTCTCGTTTGGTTATTGAACTAACACTACTAGTATAGATAGTGGTTGCATGTAAAATTGTAAATATGATGGATAAGTTTTTGAGATAAATTCAAAGTAGAAAAAAAAATTCTTGTGATGAAAGCTTTTGCAAGAACTTGGTAAACAATAAGCAAGAACTAAAAAACATGGGAAAACTATCCATGCTAACTAAACAGGAGTGCCACCCTTATTTCTTCGAGGATTCTTTCTGGTATGTGTTGTCCACTAACCTTTGTAGGAAAGAGAACCAAATGAAGATCAAGATGGTGTGGCGGAAAGAAGAAACTCAAGCTAAATTCAATGGGGAAGTCATCAATTGACTTGACACAAGTCCTCGCCGATAGGTAAATCGGTATGTATCCCGTATTTAATTTTTGCATTTTATATTTCCTTTTTCTTTCATGCATAATAAATTAGAATAATCTTGTCTTAGGTTTTTTAAATAAAATAATAAAATAAAGACTTACTTGCATTGTCTCTTTACATAATAGGCTTGCAACCACTCCTTGAATAAAGCCTCTCTTAAAAAAGAGCAATGAGGGAAATACTTCTTGGGAAAGTTCCCTTTGGTTATCTTTGTTCACTAACTATTTTAAGATTTAAAAAGAACAAAGGGAGTACCATGTCCACGAACTATAAATAAAATCATGCTTAGTCTCTTCTCTTTGTTCTCACTTGAAAAAAAAGAAGTAACTTTGTAAAGTGAGAACAAAAGCATCTTGTAGAATTTGTATCCTTTGAGTATTTGTCGTTAAACCTTTCAGGTTGAACACGAAAGGATGAAGGGTCAACACAACAAGGTGACAACAACTTGAGCAAAATGTCATCCAACATTGGAGTACACTCTGAGGGATGCCCCAACTTCTACACTAGGCTTTTCATGTCAAATGACATAAAAGTCCTAGTGTGGGGGAGGCTGTCCGATTCTTCTCTCGGGCCTCCACCACTTTGGCATGCTAGTTTGCACTCCCTCTACCCACTCTTACTTTATTCTTATATGTTTGATGTGTTGAAAACATGCTATATACTAAAATCAAACTTAAAATGTGAATCATGCCAAACAATGAACATGACTTTATAAAGATTGGCCAACATAAAGTTTATTCCTTGTTCATATACTTGTTGCTTGTGGACATATCTATATTAGGAAAACATGTCAACTAAGTTGTTGTGAAGTGAGATGTGGTAAAGACTAAAGAAATCCTATCTTTCTATGTAAGCTCTTGCAGATTTCTGTTTTGATAAAACATAAAAATAGCCTTACTTCTCCTCAATGGTGATATTTCCTACCAAAGCCAAATACCATGTTATCTATTGAAAACCTTCCACATATGCTGCTTGTCTTTGTATTGAGCTTTGTCAAACTTTGTTGACCTTTGTTGAGAATTTTATCATGCTCTTAAGATCAAGGTCACATACACTCCACCATATATGCTATCCTTCTACACTGGAAGTAAGCAAAAACATGCCTTTCTATTTCCACCAAATAAATGCTCCATGTTTGCTAGCATGTTCTTTTCTCCATCATTCTCATAAATGAGGCATGGGCTAGTATTGAAAAAAAAATGTGAACACATGAAGGTCCATAAAAAAATATGTGGACATATTTCAGTCCATAGTCGAGCAAAAAAACTAGCCATGCTCTCATATAAAGGATGGAGAAAGAATCATTGCTATGGAGTAATCATGTTTATCCCATTTTCACACACATGCACACCTTTATCTGAGTGTATGATATGTTTCTCCATGGATCCATTGTTTGACTTAGCAATATATGCAATGCAAGTGCGCTTTACTTTTATCCTACCCAAACTCCACATAAGCCTATTAGAAGTAGGAAGGAAGGCAAATACTAATGCCTTGGTGAGGATATATACACCATTGAGTGATTTGAGAGTACCATTTGAGGAGAAGTATGAGCTAAGTTTTCAATTGCAAAAGTTATAAAAACTCCAAGTATGCTTCATAGGGGATAGTGATGACTTGGTGTCAACACCGTTCCACTTTTCAACCACTCAAGGTGACATGGTAGACACTTCAAATCCACAAGGTATAAGGTATGACTTGGTATATCTTTTATGTTAGCATCATATCTTTCGAAGTCTTGTTTATGTTAAGTTGCACCTGGATCTTTGTTTTCCCGCTTTGCTCAGGACGAGCAAAGGTTTAGTGTGGGGGAGCTTGTTGACGGTCACTAAATGCCTATTTTGACCATCAACATTGCACCAAAAATGGGAGTAAACAACAACATAGGTAGTGATTTATGTTTATAATTCACCTATTTCCACTCATACTTGTAGAATTATTTGTATGCAGGAATTATAGCAAAATTTGTGCAAAATGGTGAAGAAAATGGACAAAGGAGGCAAGTGGACGTGGTTGGGGGCCTTGAGCCCACTTGTCCATGCCGGCTGGCCCCACAAGGGCACCACACGGTGCCCCACCTACCCCTGCCATGTCACTGATCCATGAGAGAGGTCCTCCAAGGCTTCTCCACCATTGATCTCAAGTCGGTTCAACATCAAAGGCCCAAATGAAGCATCACACAGATCGCTTACGTGGTGCGCCAATACAACCAACGTGACAAACATCTACAACCATCCAAACTAACTCATGACATGTGGGCCAAGCTTCTAGAAGAGGGAGGGAGGTCCCACCTATCATAGGGGGGCCGACCGGTGCCACCCCTATGCTGCCCGGCGCCTCACTCCCTCTCCACTGCCATTACATGCCTCCATGCAAAGAAGAACATGCTCAAATGCTCTCTACTTTTGATTATATGGCGGTTTGATCCAATGGAGGAGGATGGAAAGCACACAGATCACTAACATGGCGATGGAGTAGCCCCTACTCCACCTTAGGCTGTAAATAGGACCCTCACCCCTCACTTGTAACTTGTACCAACACATAGAAGAGATGTAGCTCTCTCTCTACAATCTCAAGATGTAGCTCTTCTAGTAGTAGCTACTCTTGGTGGGAGCTCTGGAGCAGTCTTCAGGGGTCTGGTATAGTTTGTCTTTCTTAAATACTTTATTTTAGTGTGTTACTTTCTATGCAAGTATTATTTCAAGTCTTTTACTTTAAGTATTAGTCTTGTGCTCTAGTTATGCTTTGGTTATGCTTATATTCCTAAGATAAGTGGGCTCTCAGTAGCATGGGTTGTTTGTCACTAGTTGATGCTTTAATATTAATGTGAGGCTAGGGTAGTATCAAATAGTGTTAGCGTGGTGCTTATACTATTGAAAGTAAAGAAAGACAAGTTTGGTCCAGCTGCATATGGGGTACCTTGGAATGTGGCTAGGCCTCTGGATAGATCGGGGTAGTTGGCAGGTGGTGATAGCCCTATACATCCTATGTATTCCCCCACAATAGGTCTAGTTGTTAAATCATAGGGCTCGTGGTGCTATGTGCCCAATCAATCCTCTAGGTGAGTTTGGGGCAGGTACGCCTCAAGTGCTATTGCATCCTACTGTGCATTATCTTGGTTTATCTATATAGTCATAGTCACTAGCTAGAATAGTGCTTGACTAGAAGTAACTTAGGATTCTAGTTCTCTTTATTATTGTCCTGCTACTTAGTTATGTTTCCAATTTACCTTTCCATGATTGGATCAATGTGTGTCACCCATTTTAGTGTATCTCACTTACCCCCACATTAGTCTAATCAGTATATTAGTTAGTAGATGCATGATAGTTAACTATCACTATCTTTAACCCTTGCTTCCCTGTGGTAAAATATAAATAACGATACCCTAGAATACTCTTGGGTGAAATGCTATAATGATATTCTGTGCGCTTGCAGAATTATCTACTTGAGCATAAGAAATATCGATAGACATTTTTGGCGCCATTGCCAGGGATACAAACCTGGTAGCAATGAGTATTTCTGACACTCACTGAGGCTTGGCCTCAATCCATACTCACGGGCTTGGCCACGAGTTTATCTGCCACTGAAATTCTAACCAAATCACCTCACGGCCCAAACTCGCTGCAGAGATGGAATAGGAGGTATAGATAAGCAACATTTTAATCTAGAGAGGTGAGAGATGCCTATAGAAGCAAGCAATAGATAAGAAAATAGAATGACAATGTCTTGCTACCTTTGAAGAAGATAATGCCTGTGAAGAAGTAAGGCATTGCAGGGTATTCGGACTAAGAATCAATCAGCGCAAGGTTCAGAGGTCAATCTGGCAAAATAGTGTGCACCAAGCAAACGAATGGGGGGGTGCTCACCCTGATAATGACTGCTGCTACCTAAGGAAATGATGGTACATGGCCACTTGATGTCAAGGAGATGCACTGTAGAAGTGTAGGCGAGGAACTAGATCAAACAACAGTGCATGACCTATTTGGACAAAACATCGAGCACCTGGCGTGCGGCGGTGAGGCTCACTCTCGGAAGAACAATAGCCAGCCAATGAACTAGCATCGGGGTGACACTAGATGCCAAGGGAAGATCGCGCAAGGTCACCGGAGCCAAGGGAATCGACTGTGAGGTTGGAGAAGATATCCTGGTGGTGGTGGTGGCAAGCACAGCCTCAGGCGCGGCCACAGCATGGGTGCACGATGGCACGGTGTAGGCGCAGCATGAGCAAGGGCCAGTCATGGTAGTGGTGCGGTGGCACAAAAGTGAGGATTCGTCAGCAAAGGTGGCACGGCAACCGGAGAACACAGTCGCAGCGGTAGCGCGGCACTAGGGTTCACAGGCGCTGCGGCATATGGATTCGAGAAGGCATGGGCGTGGCAGTTTCCAAATGGGGAAAGAAGGAGGTATGGGCCTAGGTTGATAGAAAAGAGTAAGCATAGTGATGGATGCCAAAAAGGGAAGTGTGGGCCCCATGTGACAATCAGTATTAGAAATTCAAAGCGCTTTGACTCCACTGATCGGACGCATCGATGAAAATGACCTGACGCTGCGTCCTTGGAGTCCAGTCGATAACAAAGAGCTCTAGAAATGCTCAAACAATGACTAGATGCGTCCGAGGCACCATGAACGTATGCTGATATGAGTCTGGTCCTTTACCTATGTTCCTCCTTGCATTGACCGGACGCGGCTCCAACTTTTCACCGGACGCGCGTGAAACTCTGTTCATCATCCGGTCCTTCTTTAACTATTGTTTCCTCCTAATGTACTGACCGGACGCTGCAATAGGTGAGTGCGGTCCCTGCGTCCGATCCCTCTTTAGCAGCTATATCTCCTCCTTTCTTCATGACACTTTCTCCCAATCAAATCCTAACTTCAATAAGATCCAAATAAACACCAATTAGGACAGATATGAGAGACCTCTCTCAAACCCTCAAGGTTTTCAAAATAATTTGCCTTCGGCTATAATTATTTTTAAGAAAATAGGCAGCAAAAATGGCAAGGAGCAATATGTGGCCACCACATAGGGGTCATAACCATTAGGAGCTTTAAATGCTCCCCCTATCGGTGGATGAACACAGCGGATGCTCAAAGCATAACCGAAAACAAACGACAAAGCAACATACATGCATATGCAATGCAATACAAGAAAGTAAATCTAGTTGCTTGTCAAGTTTGATCTAAGGTTAAGCTTTTTCACATACTTTTCAGCAGTTATCTTAACCATGTTAGACAATCCCTAAGTGCATTACTAAAAAATAAGCATGTTTTATATTACAATGCAATGCAAGGGACAACACAAGCTCATTTTTTAGTGAAGTTACTTAGGTCAAGCACATTGAGCTCATTCCTCAACCAACAAAACATAGCCTCATCCAATGGTTTTGTGAAGATATCCGCCAATTGATCCTCGGTCCTTACACCTTGTAGTGATATATCATTTTTAGCAACATGATCTCTAAGAAAGTGATGACAGATATCTATGTGCTTGGTGAGAGTGTTGAACCAGGTTATTAGCAAGTTTTGTCGTGCTCTCATTGTCACACAAGATGGGTACCTTTTCTAGAACTACACCATAGTCTAGAAGAGTTTGCTTCATGTAAAGGATTTATGGACAACAAGCACCCATGGCAATGTACTCCGCTTCGGCGGTGGACAAGGCCACACTATTTTGCTTCTTAGAGGTCCAAGACACTAGTGATCTACCAAGCAAGTGGCACCCTCTGGATGTGCTTTTTCTATCAATTTTGCAACCGGCATAATCCGAATCAGAATAGCCAACTAGTTGGAATCTAGCTCCTTTGGGATACCAAAGGCCAATGCTTGGTGTGTGCTTAAGGTACCTAAGGATTCTCTTAACGGCAATTAAGTGAGCTTCCTTAGGATTAGCTTGAAATCTAGCACACATACACACACTAAACATGATGTTAGGCCTAGATGCAGTCAAGTATAACAAACTACCAATCATAGAATGGTAGAGAGTTTGATCAACCAATTTATCTCCCTCATCTAGGTTGAGATGTCCATTTGATGGCATTGGTGTCTTGATTGACTTACATTCATCCATTTTGAACCTCTTGAGAAGATCCTTGGTATACTTTTCTTGAGAGATGAAAATTCCTTCTCTCATTTGCTTGAATTGAAAACCAAGAAACAATGTAAGCTCTCTAATCATAGACATCTCGAACTCTTTCGACATCAATTCACCAAACTCTTTGCAATAATCTTCATTTGATGAGCCAAATATGATATCATCAACATATACTTAACAAATAAAGATATCTCCATCAAGCTTCTTGGTGAATAGTGTGGTGTCGACCTTCCCAATGGTGAAGCCCTTCTCAATGATGAAATCTCGAAGGCGCTCATACCAAGCTCTTGGGGCTTGCTTTAGCCCATATAGCGCCTTGGGCAACCTATAAACATGATTAGGATATCTAGGGTCTTCAAACCCGGGAGGTTGATCAACATAGACTAGTTCATTTATGAAGCCAATTAAAAATGAACTTTTAACATCCATTTGATATAATTTCATTTCCTGATGTGATGCATATACAAGGAGGATACGAATGGTTTCAAGTCTTGCAACCGGTGCAAAGGTCTCTCCAAAATCCAAACTTTCAACTTGAGAGAACCCCTTTGCAACTAGCCTTGTCTTGTTCCTCACAACAATGCCTTGAACATCTTGCATATTGTGGAACACCCACTTTATTCGAATGACTCTTGCATCTTGTGGTCACTCTTCAAGTGTCCAAACTTCATTGCGGGTGAAGTTGTTCAACTCTTCATGCATAGCATTTATCCAATCTGGATCTTGAAGAGCTTCTTCTACATTCTTAGATTCAATGCAAGAAACAAAAGAGTGATTTTCAACAAATGAAGCAAGTTTTTGAGAGCGAGTCATTACACCCTTTGAAGGACTCCCTATGATGAGATCTTGTGGATGTGCTTGAAGTAGAGGCAAAATTCTTCTATCAACCACTTGTGAAGGAGGTTGTGGAGCATCAACATCTTGAGCTTGTGCCACCATTTGGTCATGGGAGAAATGAGTATCTTCATTTTCTACTCTCCCATCATTATCATCATCTTGTGGCACATTTGATGAAGAGGGTGGATCAATCACTTGTATTTCATCTTCATCATCTTTGGGCTTGATGTCTCCAACCGAAATGTTCTTCAAGGCCTCCCTCAATGGTTCATCACCTACATCATCAAGATTCTCATGTGTGTAATACCCTAGGTGTTAGGCTTGCATAATTTCACTTGCATTGCATTAGCATAAGCATCAAGCATTCATATATGAGCTTTTACATATGAAACGTACAATTGAAACATGTGAAACATGCCTTGTTATTTTATGTTTCCATATGTGTATGCTTATGATAATGTGTGAATAAGTGTAAGTGGTTGATGTTGGTCACTAAAGCACCTTAGCTACACTTAGGATGACTAATGGAACAATGTACATGTAGATCACTTTATCTAATTAAGCTCCTAACTGATGATATGCTTGTTGACCTAGGAAGTATTATATGTAACCAATGTATGAAATGCTTGTGTGACCTTAGGAATACCTTAAACATGTTTAGAATGTCACTATGAACAACTTTGGTATTCATGACTAAGGCTAGTTTGGTCTCTAAGTCAGAGTTATAGTGTAAGTCATCATTTGAAAGTGGTATTTTGACCTAGGTTGAACTATGTCATAGAGTGTTTGCATGACAAAGCACCCTTATGCAAAGTTGTAGTACTTGATTAGAGCAACAACTTTTATTTTTGGGTCATGAGCTAATTTAGTGCCTAGCTTGGTCATTTGTAACTCACAAAAATCTGCAAAACACTAGTTTTAGCACTTAAGAAATTTTCTAAGTCCTAACTAAGTTAATAGATTGTTGTGGCTGACTTTGGGATGAATTAACTCCATAACCATTGTGAATTAGGAGATGGTTACTGAAGAAATGTTGTATCCCATACTTAGCTCTACAAATTTGGTTTTTGCATCGTTCACTAAATCACTGTGGTTTAGGAGCTTAGAGGCGTCGAAGTCACACTGTCAGACCTGCAATCGGGCTCTGATGGCTAAGACACGTTGCGCCGTCGTGGCCGACCGCGGATAGAGCTTGGCCACCACATGGCCATCGCTATCCCATGTCGGGCCCTCGCCGTAGTGCACTAGCACACGTTAACTGAGAACCCGCGCGCCTCCTTTCACTCACTACCTCACGCTCTCTCCCTCTCAGCTGCCCTCTCTCGTTCTCGCTGTGGAGAGCCCAGCGCTGCCGAGCCATAGAGCTGCTCTGTCGTCACCTAGTGCCCGCTCTATCGTGCCATTGCTGCCTCTGTCTTGCAGTTAGCTTCACCATGTTCCCCTCTACCTACTCGACACGATTGTAGCGCCAGACGAGCTACGATGAGGGCGAAATCGCTATTCTCGTCCTCGTCAGAAAACTTAGCTTCCATGACCGCCTTGACGGCGAGCTCGCCGCTGTTCGGCTCCATCGTGCATTCCTTCGCATTCTTCGCATTAGATCTCGGTTAGGGTGTAGTCTAGCTAGTAGCATGACCTCACTACTACTGGTTGCCTCGCTGGCATGGAACACGACGTGTAGTGCCACCATGCTCTCACCGCCGCGCCACCGCGCACGCGAGCATGCCTCGTCGGCGTGTCCCATCTAGCCTAGGTCGTCTCATTAGATCCGTGTAGTCACCGCAGAACTCGTGTGCTTCTCACCAAGCCTTGTCATGGCCTATAGCGGCCGGTGTACCCTAGTGCAGCGCTGTCGTGCCGCCATGGCCGGCGATGAGGTAGCTCTTGTGCATCCGCGCCTCCACCACCTATGCCAGTCGACGCGGCATAGTGAGTAGATCATGATGGTGTGGTCGGTTTCACTGGAGACCTCGCCATCGGTGAGATAGCACCGGCCGACCACTGTGCTCTATCTTCGAGTCACTGACGTGTGGGGGCCTCTGACCCATGGGTCCCCTCTTGTCAGCGAGTTCAGTTAGGGTTTTGTTATTTCTTTTACAAATTTTTGTACTAACTTTGAAAAACCATAAGTTGAGTTGTAGAAGTCCAATTTTTGTGAACCAAATTTTGTTGTGTTCCTCATGAAGTGTAGTAGTTTATAAAAATATGAAATGCACTGTTTATGGTACTTTTCAAGGTGAATAAAATATAGCTAGATAAGTGTTTTTTGAATGTTTTCAATTTTGTAAAATGTGTAACTTGAGCTAGGAATGTGATAAAATTGTGATTCCAATTTTTCTGGTTTTATGTTGACATGCTCTATCTAGGAAAAATAATAAACTTGCAGTCAACTTGATTGAAATATGATCTTTCTATTTATCTATTAATAAATGGTGTTTTTTGAAGAAAATTATAGGGATAAAAATAAGAAACATTTTGCCCTGCAAGTTTTTGTACAATATTATGGCACTAGTATAAAGCTAAGAAAAATATAGAATCTATTGTTTGACACTTTTATATAGGGTTAACTATTTTCACTAAAATAGACCTTGCTAGCTTGTCATTTTTGTAGAGGATGTTATACATGTTCAAAAGGTATGAAATTTTTACAGTAGTCTATTAGGAGCATTTGGAAGCCACTGTAATTTTATGAGAATTTATTGTGCACATTTGGTATATGTTTGTTATTTCCCCTAGTTATTTAATTAAACTAATAAAGGCATTTAAATAAATGAATTATGCTTGACCATGATGTTTTCTATAGTGCTTGTGATGCATATGAACTATTTATGTTAATAATAAGGCTTAAAAGCAATTGGTTGTATGCAACTAATTAATTATTGCTCTATAATTCAAATAAATGGTTGCATGTATAGTTTCGGTTGGGTGGACAATTTCATATTGATAATGGCCTTTTCTATAAAACTTGTTAATAACAAAGTTGTAGATAAGTTACTGATCTACCTTGTGTTAAATTTTCATAGTCATATGCCTTAGGGTTTAAGAGTTTTGGTTGTTAGAAGTTTGCTGTCATAATTGTTTGCTCTCTAAACAGATTTGATTAACTGAATTGTTTGACCTAGATAACTATTGAATAACCTTAAGGGTATTAAAAGAAAGTTGTAGAAAATTTCACAAGATTTCTAGAATGTCCACAACCATATTATTTTGATGTATATAACTCTAGTTATGGTTAAAACAACTAGTTATTGTCTTGTAGTCCAGAAAATAATTTACCAAAGTGTTTGCTTAAGTAGTAGAGAAGAGATATACACCTACTCAGTAAAATAAGATGCACTTGTGATTACTTTAATACCATGCTATTGAAAGTACTTATGAGGATGCATTCATCACATTGTATCACCTTATACGTGTCATCATACATGCATTCACAATATCTTATTCCATGCTCATGCATATAGGATCGACCGAGGAGATAACGTTGCTGGAATTCAACGAAGAAGAGGAAGGGGATCAACAGTGTAACACCCTTGGTGTTAGCCTTGCATAAATTGACTTGCATTGCATGAGCATGAGCATCAAGCATTCATATTAAGCTTTTACATTTGAAACATGTGATTGAAACATATGAAACATGCTTGTTATTTTATGTTTCCTTATATATATGCATATGATCATGAGTGAATACACATAAATGGTTGGTGTTAGTCCCTAAAACATATTAGCTACACTTAGCATGACAAAGGGAACATGGTTCATGAAGATCATTTTGTATGATCAAGTACTTAAGTGATGCTATGGGTGTTGACCTAGAGAGCTTTATGTGCAACTAATGCATGAGATGATTGTGTGACCTTACAAATAGCTTAAACATGTTTAGAATATCATTATGAACAACTTTGGTATTCATGGCTAGGGCTAATTTGGTCACTAAGTCATAGTTCAAGTATAAGTCATCATTTGAATGTAATAGGTTTGACCAAGTTTGAACTATATTATAGAGACTTTGCATATATGGGTCACTAAAGCAAAGTTGTAGTATTTGATAAGAGGAACAACTTTTATTTTTGGGTCATAGACTAGTTTAGCTCATAACATGCTTGAAATAGGCTCACAAGATTCAATAATTCACTGTTTCCAACACTAGCAAAAATTTTCTAAGTCATGTGTTCATGTGCACTAACAGTTTGACAAGCTCGACTTCGAGATGATATTACTTGGTTTTGGTTGAGAATGAGCACCGGGTCCTTTAATAAAATTTGCAGGTGGTACTTAGATCTACAAGTTTTGTTCATAGTATTTTCACTATGGAGCTACGGATTATCGGTTTGATCGTCTTCAAGTCGTGTTGTCAGTCATCGGTTCAGGGCTCTGATGGCCGAAGCAGCTTGGGTTCAGTGGCCGACCAGCCTTAGTAGCTGGCCACCGTGTGGATGCGATGAAGCCACACGTCGTTGTTGCTCTGAGCAGCCAGGCAGCGTCGGGCCAGAGCATGCCCTTATCACCCCAACGCTCGCCCGCTCCATCCCTGCACCCTCAGTTCAATTCTAGTTGCCTCCTTCGCTCACCCACCACAGCCGCAGTAGCTCTGTGAGCGCCGCCGTCACCATTGCCAATGCCAAGCTCGCCGCGTTGCTCCTTCGCCACCATAGAAGCTTCATCGCACTCCTACCGTCTCACTGCACCCTCCTGTGCTCGCTAGACACGCCGGTAAGGCCTCAGCACTGCGCATGACCTCGCCAGAGTTCCGCTGTCGAGCCCATCGCCGTGGCCACCGCCAGCGTAGCGCCATCGACCCGCACCGCCACACCACCATAGCCGCCGCCGTAGTTCTTCACGTAGGTAATCCATCCCCCTAGATACCTTGGTGTGTGCGCAAGGTCGAGGAGGTCACAGTAGTGTAGGTGCCATCGCCGGTGACGCTCGCCGTCGACGAACTCTGGCCACGTAGTGTCGAGCAGTGCTGCCTGCCTTGTTTTGTTTCACTGACGCGTGGGGTCAACTAACATGCTGGTCCCAGTTGATAGTGACTGTAGTGCAGTAGGCTAGTTCATTTATTCCTATTTTTGTGTGCAACTTTGAAAAATAATATGTAGAGCTGTAGAGATCCAAATATTGTGAACCAAATTTTGTAGTGTTCCTTAGGAAGTGTAGTATTTAGGAAAAATATAATATTAGCACTTGTAGTAGAGTTTCTAGAAGAATTAAAATTAAACTTGAAATGTGTTTTTAAATGTATGCAAACTTGTTTTATTTATATCTAGAGTTCCTGTGCTCCAAAAATTATGAAATTTATATGGTGAGCTTTTCTTGATAAGTATAAGCTCTGGTAAACATTTGAGGGTCAGTGCATGAATAGATTTTTAGTTATAGATTTTCCTTTTATAATTAGGTGATCCTTGTGTAAATTGTTATAGATTATTTATGAATCCAATGCTCATGAAATTTATTGGAGGTTGTCCTAGTACCTTATGGATGCTAAGAAAAATATAAAATCTATTATTTGACACTTTTCACTAGGGTTTCCTATTTATGTTATTTTAAGCCTTTATGCCTTGTCATTTTTGCATAGGATGTTTTACTTGGTAAAATGGCATGAAACTTTTATAGTAGTCTATTGGTAGAACTAGTAAGCCACTGTAAACTTCTGAGAATTTATGATGCACATTTGGCATATGTTTATTATTTAACCTAAGTATCTTAGTAAATTGATAAAGGCATATAAATAAATAGTATGGGCATGGCCATTATGTTTTCTTGAGTGTATTTGATATCCTTGTACTGTTGGTATGATTGGTGAGGTCAAATTTGGAATGTTTATATGCCATAGAAATATCGTTGCTTTATAATTCGGGTGAGAAGAGTTTTCGGACAGATTCTGTAGTTTGGTATGTTGCATAGTAAAAATGATGTTTGCTGTAACAATTGTTAATAACAAAGTTGTAGGTAACTTCCTCATATATCTTGTGTTATAATTTCAGGACAATCGGCCAAAGGGTTTAGGAGTTATAGCTGTTTAAAGTTAGCATTTCCGAACTGCTTGCTTTCTGGAATTTCTGGACAGCACTGGATTGATTGCCTGTTTTGGTTAAGAAAGAGTGTGAATTAGCTTTTGGTGATTAAATAAGAGTTGTAGATAATTTTGTAAGATTTCCAGAAAGTTCAAGATCACAGCATTTGGATAAGTAGAACTCTAGTTATGAGTAAAACAAGTAGCTGCTATTTTGTAGTATAGTAAATGAATCGTTGAAGTGTTTGATTAGGTAATCAAGAAGAGATATGCACCTACTCAATTAAATATGATGTACTTGTTATTACTTTAACAACATGCTGTTAAGAATACTTACAAAAATGCATTCATCATGTATCATCACACTATAATTGTCAGCATGTATGCATTCGCAATATCTTATGCCATATTCATGCATCTAGGATCGACAGAGGAGATAACGTTGCTGGAATTCAATGAAGGAGAGGAAGGGGACTAGCAGGAGATTCCTCAAGCCATAGTTCTAGAAGAAGAGGAGTAGACCCCTGAAGAGCTTCCAGAGTGCCATGACCACCGCCCCACTTCTTTTCTGAAAGGCAGGCCCTGGAGCATTCTAAGTCTCCCAGTGTTTTATAAAATATTACTTGAGTCCTTTATGATTGATGCATTAGGTTATAAGAGTTGTTTGGAAACCCTTGATGCATGGAACTACCTTGTCCAGATATATACACCTTTAACCCTGTGTAGGTCCAGGATCGAATATATGCTTAGCCATGCTTAGACCGGTAGAAGTCGGGTGATTTCCTGTCACCTGCGAGATATAGGTGGATACCGAAGCACGGTTGGCTATATTTGCTATCGTGAAAAAGAATCATAGGGTCATGTAAATCAAGGTCAGACAAAGTCTATGGTAGGTTGACTCATGTGATTCCGTCTGTGCCGATTAAGGACCGTACCGTTGTTGGCGCTGTTTGACAAGATTGAACGCATGCCTATCACTTAGCTAGCCGGATAACTCATTCCAACCACGAAGCTGAGTAGCTCAACTCAGGCCGGGTCCCACTCTGTATGAGTGTGCACTCTGGATGGTAGTAAGGATGTGTGGGGAGCTAGACTAAGCCCAAGGGCAAGCTAGGCCTGAACGTCCTGGCATTTGGTTGTCCCTGATTGTGCGGCGCTGGGCGAACCCACGAAATGTGTACTTGAGTTGTACCAAAGGTGACCTAAGGTGACCATTGATCTGGTCTGCCTAGGTTTGTGTTAGGAATAAATTCTTAGCTGGTTGAAATCGTTTCGAATCACCGTCTCTCCTGAATAATGAGAAACTTGGCTAGTACCAACATCGTAGTAATTTTATTATGGAATATGATGGTTCGGATAAACATGGAATTACTATACCTGCTATGGTTACTATTGGATGCTCTTAAAATTATATACAACATGTTTGGCATAGGATAGTTGCTAATTTAGAGATGGATTGTTATAATTAACTTGATAACGGAATTATAATTGTATAACTGAGTTAATTGCTTTTCTGCAAAATGTTGTCAAGCTACCTCCACATTTATAGCCTTGCATAATCCTTGGAGTCAATTTATTTATGGTTTATGATGGGTAAGTCTAGCTGAGTACCTTCTCATACTCAGGGTTTTATTTCCCATTGTTGCAGATGGCACTGTGTATCATGGTTATTGCAAGAGTTGTGTCTATCCCGCTGTGGATGAGGAGTAAGCCTTGGGCAAGCTTCTTTATTAATCCTTCTACATGCTTTTATGGACTGTGATCGTATGTTGGCACTGTATTAAACTATGTTGGAAACACTACTTTCAAACTTAATTTGCTTCCGCTTTTATCTATCAAACTTAGTTTGTAATAACTTTAATTCATACTCTGATGATGGAAATGTATCTATGAACTTTATGTAATATGTGACGTGTATGTTGAATCATGTACGATCTTGGTTGTTTGTGGATCGTTTATCGAGACTCATCGTGGTACTCGACAGACTACCAGGTTTATATGGGCTCAAGTATGACAGTGCGACCGCTTGCGGGCTGCCATTATACTTGTGTTCTTATAAATTGGTCGGTTCTACGACAATTAGGAGACTCCTCAAGCTGCTGCTCTAGGAGAAGAGGAGTAGACTCCCAAAGAGATCCCTGAGTGCCCAGATCACCGACCCACCTCTTTCCTCAAAGGCAAGCCCCGGAGCATTCTAAGTCTCCCATGTTTTACAAAATACTACTTGAGTCCTTTATGTTTGATGCATTAGGTTATAAGAGTTGATTGGAAACACTTGATGCATAGAACAACCTTGTCTAGATACATATACCTTTAACCCTATGTAGGTCCAGGATCAAATATATGCTTAGCCATGCTTAGACTGGTAGACGTCAGGTGGTTTCCTGTCACCTGCGAGATATAGGTGGATACCGAAGCACGGTTGGCTATATTTGCTATCGTGGAAAAGAACCATGGGGTAATGTAAATGGAGGCCGGGCGGAGTCTATGTGTAGGTTGACTCATGTGATTTCATCTCTGCCAATTAAGGACCGTACCATTGTTGGTGCTTCTGACAAGATTGAACGCATGCCTATCACTTAGCTGGCTAGATAACTCATTTCGACCATGAAGCCGAGTAGCTCAACTCAGGCCAGGCCCCATTCTGTAAAAGTGCGCACTCTAGATAGTAGTAAGGATGTGCAGGGAGCTAGCCTTGAGCCCAAGGGCAGGGTAGTCCAGATCGTCCTAGTAGCTGGTTGTCCCTGATTGTGCGGCGCTGGTCGAACCCATGAAATTTGTACCTGAGTTGTACCAAAGGTGACCTAAGGTGACCGTTGACATGGTCTGCCTAGGTTTGTGTTAGGAATAAATTCCTAGCTCATCCCCAGTGCTTCATCGCCCGCAAGCGCTGCCGTCCACTTTCTCCCTTCACCCACTACGCCTCCGGCCCCACGCGTCAGCGCCTCCTCTTCTTTCCTTTCTTCTTCCCCCATGTTTCCTTTCTTCTCTGGCGCACTTTCCTTCCTCGGCACCCGCCGATGGCGCTGTACGGCATGGAATCCCACCACCGTCGCCCAGATATGGCAGGCGACCAATCACGCCCAAATCTTCCCGCTCCCCTTCCTTCTAGCGCTCACCGTCCGGCCTATAAAGCACCGTGCCATCCCTTCTCCCTCTCCCATCCTCTGCTCATAGCTGAATCTCGCCACAGCCATAGCTCTCCCTCACCTAAACCTCGGAGCTCGACGCCGACGCGACACCGAGATTCACCGTGACCTCCCGCGCCCTTAGGTACCTCTAGTTTCATGAATTGGATGCGAATTTCTCGAATGCTTCCTCACCCGCATGCTCTCTCTCTCTCTCTCCAGAGCACCGCCGCCATCGACCTTGCCTCTAGAGACCACCTCGGATGCCGTGCTCTATTCCCATCAACTCACGGTGAGCTCCTCATCCTGCCTCTTCCCTCTGTTCATCGATTTGCGCCTTGGAATGTCGTATCGGCGAGATCCAGATAAGCTGGCCATGGCAGCTAAGCACTAGGGATTTGTCAGCAACACGGGGATGAGTTTACTGACAGTGACGTTGGTACTTTTCCTTAGGTAGATCCATCCACAATCGTGTGGTCACAACACAACCATAATGCGTTGATCCAAGATTGGGATGAGCGGGTAGATAGTTCTAGTCCCGCCGTGAGCGCCATGTTTGCAGTGATGAAGCTGTTCTACACTCGTCAGGACACCAGGGACTCCTGGTAAGAGTCCTATACCACATGCATGGATAAGCTCATGAGAGCCGAAGATGCACAACGTAAGCTCAAGAAGCGTGTGGGCAAGCACAAAAAGGCAGCAAGTAGGGCTCGATGGGAAACTGATCAAGCATATGTAGCTTTGGGAAATCTCCACACCCAAATGGAACAAGTTGATCAGTAGAGGGCTACCGCCCAAGAGGCAAGAGCAAATGATCAAGCAATGTTAGCAGGACTGTGGGGGTAGCTGGAGACTGCCCGCGCTGAGGCGTTCACAGCTATGCACCAGTGGATCCTAGCAAACAACCATGCAGCTTTAGCAGAAGCTGAATGAGACAGGACCCATGCCATGAGTATCCAGTAGGACTATGTCGAGAGGGACTTGTGCTAGTAGCTTGCACAGACCCAGCATGTAGTGATGGATCTTCAGCATGAGGTGCATTATCTGAACAACCAACTGCACCCGATCCTTGATGAGGAAGAAGAAGATCTAGAGATGTTAGTTGAAGATGACGGCTAGGACAAAGAAGAAGTGGAGCCAGAGAATGAGGATGATCCCATCTCTGACCTTGACAGCGATCATAATGAAGATTAGAATCACCTAGTCACTAGTTAAAGCGCTAGATGTATCCCTGCTATTTATGTAATGAACTTGTAGTTGACGTTGGGTAATTGCATTTGAACTTTCATGTAATATTGGAACTTTGCATGTTGTTTCATGTTGGGTTGAACTTTAATGCAATTCTTGTTCATTTTACTGGTGATTATGACTTGAATGTTAACGCGCTACAAGTCCGATAAGTGATTAAATTGGTGATGTCATGTTGCGAGAATGAATTATTATGCCTCTATTTTATTGTATGCATTTAAGATTCTCTCCAGTAATTTCAGTTTGGCATGATTATACAATTCATCTGCAATCTCTTGACATCATCCAATAATCACTTATTGTTGCAACTTTGTATATGACTCGCACTCATGCTGGAGCAGGCAGCAGCCAAGAGGGCAATGACAGTGACTTACCACCACCGCCACCACTGTCTGCTAATGAGTTCTTTGCACAATTCCTAGGAAGTCAGAGAACTATGGAGGAAACCATGTGCCTCATTGCGCAGAACATGGCTCACTCCCATCAGCAACAACAGGGGCCTAAGCCGAATCAGTACAGCTCTTTCAAAGATTTCCTAGACACCAAGCCTCCTATCTTCAAGGTGGCCAAAGAACCGCTCTAGGTAGATGAATGGCTCAACACTATTGAGCAAAAGTTTCATCTACTGAGGGTCACGGAACATAAGAAGGCAGAATATGCATCCCATCAGCTATAGGGACCGGCCAGGATATGGTGGACCCATTTCCTATCCTCTCTGCTTGCCAATGCACAGGTCACATGGGAACAATTCAAGCTAGCCTTTAGGGGACATCATATTCCCCCAGGGCTAATGCGCATGAAGGCAGCTAAGTTTATGCGACTCACACAAGGGACCAAGACCCTTACTGAGTATATGCATGCTTTCAACAATCTGTCCCGTTATGCCCCAGGTTTTGTCGATATAGAAGAAAAGAAGATAGAAAGCTTCAAGAGAGGTCTTGGCACTAAGCTGATGAAAACTATGGCCAACTCGAGGTGCACCACATACAATGAGTTCATTAGTGATGCCTTGACTCAAGAGAACCACAACAACCTGCATGCGGCAGCAAAGGGCTACAAGAGAGCAGTTGAGGCAGGTGCCTCAGGGTCTTCTCAGTCCAGAGCTCTAGTGGTAGCTAGGCCATAGTTTCGACCGCCAGCGCCCAAGTTTAGGCTTCCTCCACAAAAAGCACAAGCCAACCAAGCTCATAAGGTGTTTCGTAAGGCGTTCACCATTGCCTTACCCAAGGGGAATGGAGGGCAAGGAAGCTTAATAGGACCCAGGAGTAGTCAGCCATGCTTCAACTATAATAAGTTCGGCCATTGGTCCAAGGAATGCCCCCATCCTAAGAAGAACAACAATCAGAACAAGAATAATCAGAGACAGGCAAATCCTAAAGCATGTCCTGGATACGTCCACTACACCACTATTGAAGAGGTTCCTACTGGAGAGGTTGTCACCGCTGGTATGTTTCTTGTTAACAAACATCCCACCATTGTTTTATTTGATTCTAGAGCTTCTCATTCATTTATGAGCCAAGCATTTGCATCTAGACATCAGAAAGTAATTGAGGTAAGCAAGGGTGGTTATAGTATAAGTTCAGCTAGGGCTACTATCTCTACAAATAAGATGGTTAGAGATGTGCTTGTCTCTATACAAGAGAGGAAGTACACGATGGATCTGATAGTATTGCCCACATTATCTATAGATGTGATCTTAGGTATGAGATGGATGAGCGATCATGGAGTTCTCATTGACTCTAGCACTCGTACAATTATGTTGAGAGAACCAAAGGGAGGTAATGCTTTTCAAGTACCACTCTCCTGAAATTTTGAACTCCAAAACTTGTCTTGTGCTATCCAAGCCACTACCCTTTGTGGTATTCTAGTGGTTTGTGAGTTTCCTGATGTATTCCTAGACGAGTTACTAGGTTTACCACCTGATAGGGATGTGGAATTTAAGATTGAGTTAGTGCCCGATACGGCACCTATCTCAAGGAGACCCTATAGGATGCCACCAAATGAGCTAGTTGAACTTAAAATTCAGTTACAAGAACTATTGGACAAAGGTCTCATTCAACCTAGTTCGTCTCCATGGGGATGTCCAGCTTTGTTTGTAAAGAAGAAGGACAAATCTTTGAGAATGTGTGTGAATTATAGGCCACTTAATGTTTTGATCATCAAAAACAAGTATCCTTTGCCTCGTATCGATATCTTGTTCGATTAGTAGGCAAAAGCAAAGGTATTCTCCAAGATTGACTTGAGGTCAGGCTATCATCAGATTAAGATCAGGCCAGAGGATATATCTAAAACCACTTTTTCCACTAGGTATGGTTTGTATGAGTATTTGGTCATGTCTTTCAGACTGACGAATGCTCCTGCCTACTTCATGTACTTAATGAATTCGGTATTCATGCCCGAGCTCAACAAGTTTGTGGTTGTGTTTATCGATGATTTCTTGATTTATTCAGAGAATGAGGCAGATCATGCAGAGCATCTAAGAATTGTTTTGTCTAGATTAAGGGAACATAAGTTATATGCAAAGTTTAGCAAGTGTGAATTTTGGTTGAGCAAAGTACCTTTCTTGGGTCACATCTTATCGAGAGATGGAATTTCTGTAGACCCATCTAAAGTACAAGAGGTCATGGATTGGAAGGCCCGGACTTTGGTTCATGAAGTTCGGAGTTTTCTTGGGTTAGCAGGTTACTAACGTCGTTTCATTCTGGATTTCTCAAAGATAGCTAAGCCCATGACTAGACTCCTTCAGAAAGATGAAAAGTTTAGTTGGACACTAGAGTGTGAAGCAGCTTTTCACACCCTAAGGACCCTGTTAAATACAGCTCCTATTTTAGCATAACCTGACATTGAAAAGCCTTTTGATGTGTTCTGTGATGCATCAGGCATAGGTTTGGGGTGTGTGCTCATGCAAGAAGGAAGAGTTATTGCCTATGCTTCTTGGCAATTGAGAAAGCATGAAGTCAATTACCCTACGCATGATTTAGAGCTTGCAGTAGTTGTTCATGCATTAAAGATATGGATACATTATTTGTTGGGCAACGTATGTCATATATATATTGACCACAAAAGTCTCAAATATATCTTCACTCAACCTGAGCTGAACATGAGACAGCGAAGATGGTTAGAGCTGATCATGGATTACAATTTGGAAGTGCACTATCATCCAGGAAAGGCCAATGTTGTAGCAGATGCACTTAGTTAGAAATTTCATTGCAACACTTTGGAAGCATTGTTGGAGAATGGATTTAATTTGTTACATCCTGTTGTGCTGCACAATATCACTATCAGTTGTTCACTTGAGAGCAAAATCATAGAACTACAAAAGACAGATGTGGGTATATTTCACATCAAGAGAAAGATGAAAGAACAAGAAACCAAGCATTTAGATTAGATGAAAGGGTTGTGCTTTGGTTTGAGGACCGACTTGTGGTACCGAAAGACCATGAGCTTAGAAATCAAATTTTAGATGAAGCTCATTTGTCCAAGTTGTCTATCAACCCGGGTAGTAGCAAAATATATCAAGATTTGAAAACCCATTTTTGGTGGACCAAGATGAAGAAGGAAATCGTCGCCTATGTCGTTAGGTGTGATAATTGCAGTAGAGTAAAGGCTGTTCATTTGAAATATGTTGGATTACTTCAGCCATTGCCTATTCTAGGTTAGAAATGGGATGAAATAAGTATGGACTTTATCACAGGTCTTCCAATGACACAGCAAGGTCACGATTCAATATGGATCATTGTAGATCGTCTCACCAAGTCAGCATATTTTATACCGGTGAACACAAGGTATCTAGCTAGGAAGTACGTTGAGTTGTACATTTCTTAGATCGTGAGACTACATGGAATATCCAAGAATATAATCTCAGATCGAGGATCACAGTTTATAGCTCATTTTTGGGAACACTTGCACCAAGCCTTGGGGACTAAACTAATCAGAAGCTCAGCATACCATCCACAAACTTCTGGATAGACCGAGCGAGTGAACCAGATCCTAGAAGATTTGTTTAGAGCTTGTGTTATATCTTCCAAGTGTTCATGGGAGAAATGGCTACCTTTACTCGAGTTCTCCTACAACAACAGTTATCAAGCAAGCATCAAGATGGCTCTGTTTGAAGCCTTGTATGGTAGGAAATGTAGAACTCCTTTGAATTGGATTGAGCCTGGCGAAAGAAGATACTTTGGCATTGACTTTGTCACTGAAGCTGAAGAGTAGGTGCGCATCATCCAATAGCATATGAAAGCAGCTCAGTCAAGACAAAAGAGTTATGCTTATAAAAGAAGAAGACCACTGACTTTTGAAGTGGGAGACTATGTATACTTAAAAGTGTCACCCATGAAGGAGTACAGAGATTTGGAGTGAAAAAAAAATTTGCTCCTAGGTATGTAGGGCCATACAAGATTACTGAATGGAAAGGGGATGTCGCTTACAAGTTACAACTTCCTCTAGAGATGAGTGCAATATTCGATGTCTTCCATGTTTCTTAGTTGAAGAGATGTCTTTGTATACTTGAGGAAGGCATTGCACCCACCAACATTGAGCTCCAATCGGATTTGACGTATGAAGAGAAACCAATTTGAGTGTTAGAAGAGATGGAAAGAGTAACACGAAGTAAGGTCATTAAGTTCTACAAAGTGGTGTGGAATAACCACAGTGAACAGGATGCCACATGGGAATGGGAGGATTTCTTAAATGCGGTCTATCCCGTCTTTTTTGTAACACCCCAAAATTTGCCTATTTTGAAAATAGGATTAAAATGATTTAATTCTGTATTTTTGTGCTCATGAAATATAGGAAAATAAAATTTTTCATTAAATTAAAATTTATCATAAGGTAGCAACATGTTTGAGCATACATGCCCTTGCATTTGATTTATTTGGTTGAGTGGTTTTAACGGAAAATTTAAAATGGTTTAAATTACTTTTGCAAATGAAATTAAAAATGGTTTGGAAGTAAAAGAAAAGAATGGAAAAGAAAATCTGAAAATAAAAGAGTCCAACAAGTTGTAAAATTTATTCTTGGAAAACTTAATAAAATTTCTTATTTTTATTAAAATTAAAAAGTGTATTTTAA
Source organism: Miscanthus floridulus (assembly GCF_019320115.1). Classification (NCBI taxonomy): domain Eukaryota; kingdom Viridiplantae; phylum Streptophyta; class Magnoliopsida; order Poales; family Poaceae; genus Miscanthus; species Miscanthus floridulus. The sequence goes on along the minus strand of NC_089589.1, from coordinate 53,702,059 downwards.
ATCATATATGAATTTGATTTGGTTTGCATTTGGATTTGAATTTGAAAACAAAATTGAAAAAAGATTTGAAAATGAAAAACCTTTTCCCCTTCTCTTCTGGCCAAACGGCCCAGCTCTCTCTAACCGCGCGGCCCACTTCCTGCTCTCCGTTTCCCCGCTCGGCCTCCGTTTCCATGGCCCAGTAGCAAGCCAGCCAGCCCAACCATGCCGACGCCGCGCTCCTCCTTTCTTCGTCTCTTTTGCTGACAGGTGGGCCCCGTCCATTAGACCTTTCTCCTACCTTCCGTCGCTGCACTATACTCTAGCCATAGAGAGTCCCATGCCGCCCTGCCCTGTTCGCTTGCCGTGCGCCCCATGCGAAGCGCCCCATAATACGGAGCCCAGGTGCCACGCGTCGTTCTTCTATCAACGCACCGCCGTCCATCTTGTCGAGGAGCCGAGCCTATCCACCGAAGCCACCGTGGCATCCTACTGTTTCTTCATCAACTCAAGCTAGCCAACGAGCTTTACCTCGTGGAAGTCGTTGCTGCTCCGCCAAGCCCGGTGCCGCCTCTGGTCCATCTCCGTTCGCGTATAGTGCCTAGGTGTCGCACCCAATTTTGCATAGCAAAACCAAGTACTCATATATGTGCGCCCAGGATGTCCAAAACACACACATATATCACAAATTGCAATAGTATCAAAGTAAAGTATTTATTACATCGCATATCTCATCATAAAGTTAATACAAAGTTTGCTCAATGGCAACATTATTACAATCACAGCGAAAATAACTAGCCCAAACTACCATAGGGACTCCAACTGGTGAACGTCTCCCTAGTAGTCCTGGACATCCTCCGGGAACTCTTCATATCCGTTATTTGCTACCCATCCAGGATTTTCATTGGATGTAAAGAAAGTGTAAGCTCACCATGCTTAGCAAGTATATCAAAGGGATCTATGAGGCTCAAAAGGTTTGACACTGTTTGACTACGGTTCACAATTTTAGTTGATCAAATTTTAGCATCCTGAATCACTACTTTAATGAACAGTCCCAATTCCCAAGTGATATTAAAGTATAGTCATATTTATCTCAATTCCCAACCATCCACCATCCACAGTAACCACTAATCTTGAAGGATCCAGACCGCTCGTATCCATGAGCACGGCTGTTATAACAGGTTAATTATTTCTTCAGAAATTGTACATCTTTACCCACCGAGCCGTGATTCCCAATGCCAGGGTTCGCAAGACCCACTACACCTCTTCCTAGGAAGTGTGGCAGAGTTTCACTATGAAACCCTTAGCTAGTTGCACTAACAAGTCGTAGCTACAAAGGAGTGGCACACGTGGGCATCGCAGCACGGTACACACCCTAGCAGAAAAAGGAAAGATACCCTCTTACCCTTACTGGAGCTACAAATGAGCTAGTACAAGCTAGTTAATAGGTTAAAGTCAGAGCCATATGACACTCGGGGTTGTACGGACCCTCCTGGGTTGCCGCTTCTGGATTAAGTCCTTATGGAGAGGCACTAGAGTACTCAACCCCGTACTCTAGCCCCCTATCTGTTGCTAAAAAGTTCCATTTTACCACATTGCATATAGCCTTTAATCATGTTTCACAATTATTTTATGTTAAGCGCTGCAACATCTATCCAAAAGGCCTACCCAAAAACCCCAGGTATCAAGGATATGTGGTACAACTAATCATCTAGGTAAAGTCCTTAAAGACATTTCAATTTAAACACATGCATGAATATAAGTGGTAATAGTTCATAGGTAACAAGGGGCCTTTGGTACACTTGCCTTCCTCAAAGTTGTCCTAGAAGTACTGCTGATCCTACTGTGGGTCCTCAGTCACCTCAAATGGCTCACCCTCTAATCGTGATCCAATCACCAATCAAGCATCATACCAATCATTACATGCATACAAGATAGACTTCCATTATAATAGTACACCAAATAGTAAAAACATAAGTTGAAAAGCTTATAAATCTATTCTACATACTACTACGAACACATGAGCGAAAGAATCACTCAAATCGGACTTAAAATACGAAAGTTATGCATGAAATAAGATGTAATGGCATTTATGTAAATAAAACAAACTTAAATTTGAATAAAATCGTACTATAACATGTTCTTGGACTACGGGAACTATTACTTAGAAATACAGGGGCTAAATTGGAAGAAAACTAGACTGAATAGAAATACTTTTGAACTGATGAGTACCGTGGGTTGATTCGGAGAAAACAGAGGGGTTTTTCTACAAAAGAGGCATGCTTGACTGCGGGTTTGACCCGGCTGCTGACTGGGCGGACGCATGGCGCTCTCTAGTTGGCGCGGTGTGCAAGCTACTGGCACAAGTCCCTTTCGACATAGTCCTACTGGATACTCATGGCATGGGTCCTGTCTCATTCAGCTTCTGCTAAAGCTGCACGGTTGTTTGCTAGGATCCACTGGTGCGTAGCTGTGAACGCCTCAGCACGGGTGGTCTCTAGCTACCCCCACAGTCCTGCTAACATTGCTTGATCATCTGCTCTTGCCTCTTGGGTGGTAGCCCTCTGCTGATCAACTTGTTCCATTTGGGTGTGGAGATTTCCCAAAGCTACATATGCTTGATCAGTTTCCCATCGAGCCTCACCTGCTGCCTTTTTGTGCTTGCGCACACGCTTCTTGAGCTTACGTTGTGCATCTTCGGCTCTCATGAGCTTATCCATGCAAGTGGTATAGGACTCTTGCCAGGAGTCCCTGGTGTCCTGACGAGTGTAGAACAGCTTCATCACTGCAAACATGGCGCTCATGGTGGGACTAGAACTATCTACTCGTTCATCCCGATCTTAGATCAACGCATTATGGTTGCGTTGTGCCCACACAATTGTGGATGGATCTACCTAAGGAAAAGTACCAACGGCGCTATCGATAAACTCATCCCCGTGTTGCTGACAAATCCCCAGTGCTTAGCTGCCATGGCCGGCTTATCTGGATCTCGCCGATATGACATTCCAAGGCGCGAATCGATGAACAGAGGGAAGAGGTAGGACGAGGAGCTCACTGTGAGTTGATGGGAACAGAGCGCGGCGTTCGGGGCGGTCTCCAGAGGTGAGGTCAATGGCGGCGGTGCTCTAGAGAGAGAGCATGTAGGTGAGGAAGCATTCAAGAAATTCACGACCAATTCATGAAACTGGAGGTACCTTAGGGCGCGGAAGGTCACGGCGAATCTCGGTGTCGCATCAGCATCGAGCTCCGAGGTTCAGGTGAGGGAGAGCTATGGCGGTGGTGGGATTTGGCTATGAGCAGTGGGTGGGAGAGGGAGAAGGGATGGCGTGGTGCTTTATAGGCCGGACGGTGAGCGCTAGAAGGAAGGGGAGCGGGAAGATTTGGGCAAGATTGGTCGCCTGCCATATCTGGGCGACGGCGGTGGGATTCCATGCCGTGCAGCGCCATCGGCGGGTGCTGAGGAAGGAAGGTGCACCAGAGAAGAAAGGAAACATGGGGGAAGAAGAAAGGAAAGAAGAGGAGGCGCTGACGCGTGGGGCCAAAGGCACAGTGGGTGAAGGGAGAAAGTGGACGGCACCTTCAAGTTTTGCCTTATTATTTGTACTTATTTTTCTGCCAGTTGCAAAAACATCTGGTCCAAAGACTTGACTTTTCCCCGTTTGATTCCAAAATAATGGGGTTCTACACTTTCTACCATACAATGCCTCAAATGGTGCCATCTTGAGACTCTTTTGGTAGCTATTATTATAGGAGAATTCGGCATAAGGTAAACTCTTATCCCAACTTGTCCCATACTGCAGAGCACAAGCTCGTAGCATATCCTCTAAGATCTGATTTGTTCTCTCGATCTACCCATCTATCTGAGGATGGTAAGCTGAGCTAAACTTTAACTTCGTATCCATTGACTCATGCAATTTCTACCAAAAATGTGATGTGAATTGTGTCCCCCTATCTAAAACAATCTTCTTCGATACTCCATGTAAACATACAATCCTTTCCATATATAACTTTGCTAACTTTGCATCCGAATAGGTTATCTTGACTGGAATGAAATGTGCCACTTTTGCCAGACGGTCTACAATTACCCAGATAGAGTCAAATCCTCTCTGTGTATGGGGTAATCCAACTATAAAGTCCATTCCAACTTCTTCCCATTTCCACTCGGGTATCTTCATAGGCTGTAGCAAACCTACTGGCCTCTAATGTTCTGCCTTTACTCTTTGGCATGTGTCACATATGGCCACATGTTCAGCTACATCTCTCTTTAGTCCATACCACCAGTATCTCTCTTTAAGATCAAGGTACATTTTAGTACTCCCCGGGTGTATGGAATAGGCTGAGTCATGAGCTTCCCTCAAGATAGACTCCCTAATAGATTTCACTTCTGACACACAAATCCTTTTGCCAAACCATACTATCCCTTGATCATCCATGTGGAATCCTGGGGCTTTACCAATCACTATATGTTCCGCAATATCCTTGATCCTCTCATCATTCAGCTGTCCCTTACGAGTAGGTTCTACCTCTAACTCCATGGTGTTAGCCACAATACCCAAATTCAGGTATTTGAACTCCTCACACAACTCTTTAGGTAGTTGAGTTGTATAGGCCATGTTCACATAACTCCTTCTACACAAGGCATCTGCTACAACATTAGCCTTTCCTAGGTGATAGTGTATATCCAAATCATAATCCTTGATTAACTCTAGCCATCTGCGCTGCCTCAGATTCATATCTGACTGTGTGAATATATACTTCAAACTCTTATGGTCCGTATAAATCTCACACTTATGACCTATCAGGTAATGCCTCCAAATCTTGAGAGCATGTACCACAGCTGCTAACTCTAGATCATGAGTTGGATAATTTAACTCATGTTTTCTCAGCTGTCTAGATGCATAGGCAACAACTCTGCCTTCTTGCATAAGAATGCCGCCTAGACCTTGCCATGAGGCATCACAATAGATGGAGAAGCTTTTGGTGAGATTAGGTAAGATGAGCACTGGGGCAGTAGTCAGTCTCTTCTTCAACTCCTCAAAATTGTCCTAACATTGCTTAGTCCATATAAATTTAGCATTCTTCTCTAACAAAGCAGTCATGGGCTTGGCTAACTTAGAGAATCCCTCGATGAATCTCCTATAGTACCCATCCATACCCAGAAAACTCTGAATCTCACTAACATCCTTAGGTGGCTTCCAACTCAACACATCTCTAACCTTCTTGGGATCCACTGCTACTCCTCCATTAGAGATTATGTGACCAAGGAAAGATACTTCTTTTAGCTAGAACTCACATTTGCTAAACTTGGCATAAAGCTGATGTTCTCTAAGCTTCTGCAACACCAACCTCAAATGTCCTTCATGTTCTTCTTCATTCTTAGAGTACACTAATGTGTCATCAATGAACACAGCGACAAACTTGTCAAGGTACTCCATGAACACTTTGTTCATCAGATACATGAAGTAAGTAGGTGCATTTGTCAGACCAAAGGACATGACTGTGAACTCATACAGTCCATATCGGGTCACAAAAGCAGTCTTGGGGATGTCAGTACGTCTTATCCTAAACTGATGGTATCCAGATTGAAGGTCGATCTTGGAAAACACACAAGCCCCTTTCCACTGGTCAAACAGGTCATCAATTCCAGGCAGTGGGTACTTGTTCTTAATTGTGACCTCATTAAGTGACCTGTAATCTATGCACATTCTCTGTGTATCATCTTTCTTCTCTACAAATAGTACTGGTGCACCCTAGGGTGAAGAACTAGGTTGAACATAACCCTTATCTAACAATTCTCTTAATTATTTCTTAAGTTCTGCTAATTCATTCACTCCCAATCTATAGGGTCTTTTAGCTATGGGTGCAGTTCCAGGTAAAAGTTCGATTATAAACTTGATGTCTCATTTAGGTGGCATACCTGGCAATTCCTCAGGGAAGACATCTGGGTACTCATTTACTATCCTTATATCTTCTAAGGTTGTGCCCTCCAACTGATTAACCCGACAGATTTCTGTAGCTAACTGAGTTGCCACATACTCAACTTCCTCTCCGGATGAAGTGGTAAGATTCACAGAACTATTGCCACAATTAATAACTACCTTTTGCAACCTTAACCAATCCATACCCAAGATGACATCAATACCAGATGAGTTTATGACTACAAGGTTTGCTTGGAATTCTACCCCCCTTATGCTGAGACTAGCAGCTAAGCATATCCACTCTGCTTTCATTACCCCTCTAGGTGAGCTTACTAACATGTGTTTCTTTATAACACTTACTGGAATACCATGCTTCTTTATGAATGTATATGCTATGAAGGAATGCGAAGCACTAGAATCAAAAAGTACTGTAGCTGAGTTTGAGTTGACCAGAAACGTACCGATCACCACATCTGGTGCCTCCTAAGCTGTTTCAGCAGTCACATGGTTCACCTTCCCCCAAACATAATTCTGCTGTGAGTTAGTCGTCTTCTTGGGGCATCTGTTGGAGTAATGTCCCGGCTCTCCACAATTAAAGCATTTATTATCATTAACTGCATTTGGCGCTTTTGGTGTGCCATTCCTCTGTGGAGCATTAGGGGCATTGTTCCTCATAGGTACATTGTTGGGCTGCTGCTGGCGCTGAGCTGGTGCCTTGTACTGTTGCTGCTGCTGTGCAGCTAGGGTTGCTGGTTGCGGTTGAGACCTGTCTGACCTTGATAGCGCTGCTAAGGTTGAGCTTGTTGAGGGTTGGTACAAAAACAAGGGTTGCTCCCGGATTGTTGTCCTTGAAACTTCCTCTTTTTGTCCTCCATCTAGCTACGATTCGGCTACGAGCACAGCAACCCCAGTGTGAGGGAGAGCTGCGGCAGTGGTGGGATTTGGCTACGAGCAGAGGATGGGAGAGGGAGAAGGGATGGTGTGGTGCTTTATAGGCCGGGCGATGAGCGCATAAGGAAGGGGAGCGGGGAGATTTGGGCATGATTGGCTGCCTGCCATATCTGGGCGACGGCGGTGGGATTCCATGCCATGCAGTGCCATCGGTGGGTGCCGAGGAAGGAAGGTGCGTCGGAGAAGAAAGGAAACATGGGGGAAGAAGAAAGGAAAGAAGAGGAGGCGCTAACGCGCGGGGCCGGAGGTGCAGTGGGTGAAGGGAGAAAGAGGACGGCAGCGCTTGTGGGTGATGAAGGCCGAGCGGAGCAAGCCAAACTGGGCCGCGTGCGTGGGAGAAGGAAAGGGCCACGCGGTAGCAGGCCGGTGCGGGCAGGAAAAGAGAAGGGAGGAAGGAAGAGAAGGGAAGGGCTGCTGGGCCGCCAGCAGGCCAGCGTGGGAAGGGGGAGAAAAAAAGACTGTGCCAGAACCTGGGGTTGGGCCAGAATGGAAGAAAGGAGATTTTTTTTCAAAAACAAAACCTTTTCCAAATCTATTTTCTCTATTTTCAATTCTAAGCCAAATTCAAATAAAATTTGAATTCAACTTCAAATCATCTAGCCCTACACTCAATCAAAAACTATATGCTTTGGCATGATTGCAACAACCATTGTTTCTAATCCTTATAGTGTATTTTGTTTATCCAACATTTATTATTTAGCCTAAGTTAAAAATTCCTAGAAAATTTAATAAATGTTAAGAATTAATTGCTAATTTGTAGTAAGAATTTTGGGTGTTACACTAGGTGAGCTCGTCGTCGCTCTCTCGGTATCCCAGTGCTCTCCTTTTGGTCAACCGAGGCCCTAGGCCAGCGAGCTCTGGTCGCCGCCGTACATGGCGCCACCAGCCGTGAGCCGTGCATGCATTGCGCTGATTCAATTTGCTAGCTAGCTTGATGACATCACATGACATCATGTTTATGTTTTGTGGCTGTTTTCCTTTACAAAAACAAATCCAGAAAATACAGTGGAAATACACATATACTTACGATCATCCTGAGCCGTCCATCTGGAGATCTATTACCCAGATTAGAAGATACCCTTTCGCTAGTATTTTTATTAAAGAGCCCCTCTATTTTCAGAAAATTAACCCGCAGTCCATGATGTATTCCTGGAATACGTTTTCTTCTTTAGAAAGCGTAGTTCCTTCGGATTAGATTCAAAATACGTTTTCACCTATTTACAGTTTTGCCACTAATTTTGTTTTAGCCATAACTTTTCCGTTTTAACTCCGATTTGACCCGTTCAACTTGCGTTAGGTTCGTAATTTCATAACCAACATGTTCATACTATTGTTAGATATGTTTTCAACTTTTAAAATTTAAGGTTAGATTTAATCTATTATTTTAATAAAGAAAATCTTGTTTATTTTATATCTTCTGCGTTTTAGCTCTGTTTTGACCCATTCAAGTTGCGTTAGATTCATAGCAACGAGATCTAAGCATTAGTAACAGTGGTTACCATATTACTATTTTTGAAATTTCATGGTTTAAATCATATCTTGATTAATAATTATGCAACTGGGTTTTGTAAATAAAATATGATTTGTTTTACTTTAGTTTTATAATTCTAATCTAAATTTGACTTAATTCAATTTATATAAGATTTTATATAGTTAAAATAAATGAAGCTTATAGTTTTCTTTTCCACGTATAAAGCAGGTCTAGTCGGTGAGATATATGTGGTGATCAAGAAGAAGAAGAACGTTGAAGATTAAAGCTTACCGAAGGATCGGTGTTTGAGGCAAGTATAACATGGGATCTTCCTTGTTGTCCTATACACCTTTAATCATTTAATTCATGTTATATGTGTCTACCTTGACTGCCACTAAGGATTTCCTAGTACTTTGTATCTTTTACCTTGATACTTATGGGGTATTGCATTGGGTAGTATGGTGCTAGTGCTCAACTAAAGCCATGATCTTATAACTTGACTAATGGAATATGCAATAAACATTAAAAGATGTTTTTTAGCAACATGGAACAAGGGGGTTGAAGCATTGAGTTGTTTTTATGGTGCTCTAGATTCCTCTCCCTAAGGACTTATCTGTAAGTAATCATCCGGGACTTACAGTACAACCATGTGGACTACATGGCTCTGGTCTTAGTCTAGTACCTTGCTCTTTCTAGTTTGTAGCAGTTTACCGAAAGGGCAAGAGGGGCATACTAGGCTGGGTATGGGCCTCATCCCTAGGGTGTGTACTATGCTGCGTGTATAAGTGCCACTTCTGGAGATGACTCCATAACACTTGGGAGATGGAATCCTTAGCGGCTGCTCCTTATTAGAATGACTAGGGAAAAGCTTCATAGTGTACCCTACCTGCTCACCTTAGAAGTGTTTTGGGAGTTGCAAACCTAGATGTATGGGTATCATGACTCATGGTGAAAGTGTACAACCTCTGTAGAGTGTAAAACTGATATATCAGTCGTGCTCACGGTCACGAGCGTCCTTAGAACCCTTACGGAATAGATGATGAACACTAATGCTACTGATGATAAAGATGCTCATTAAATGATTACTATTTATGTTGTTCATTATTCATGTTTACCTAATCATGTGTTTATGGGCTTATGATAACTTTGTTGCCACCCAATTGCTAAAATCATGACTCATTAAAAGCTAATCGTAGTTGAACCAGTGTCAGCCTTTTGAGCCTCATGAACCCTATGTTATATTTGTTGGGTATGACACGTACTTACACTTGCTTTACTTTTTAAATCTTTGGAAAAATCCCGAATGGGTACCAGATTGCTAGAGTTTGGAGGAATTAGGATTCTGATCAACCAGTTAGTTGTCCCTATGGATTTGGAGTCTTCACCTGAAGATCAGAGTTGACTTTTCGCTGTCTATACTCTGAGGTTATAATCTTTATACTAATACGCTATGTATTTAAGCATTGTCTTTTGCTATTACCCTTATTTGTAGCTATATGTGAGATTTGACCTCCTGGGCTCACATATGGTGTGTATCTAGTTTTGTTCTTAAAACCGGGTGCTACATTTTTCAAAGAATGGTAGGTCTTGCAAATCTCGGGATGAGATTTCTATAAGGGTGAGGGGCTGTAACACACTAGGTGTTAGGCTTAAATAATTTCACTTGCATTGCATTAGCATAAGCATCAAGCATTCATATATGAGCTTTTACATGTGAAACTTACAATTAAAACATGTGAAACATGCCTTGTTATTTTATGTTTCCATATGTGTATGCTTATGATCATGGGTGAATAAGTGTAAGTGGTTGATGTTGGTCACTAAAGCACCTTAGCTACACTTAGGATGACTAATGGAACAATGTTCATGTAGATCACTTTATCTAATTAAGCTCCTATGTGATGATATGCTTGTTAACCTGGGAAGTATTATATGTAACCAATGTATGAAATGCTTGTGTGACCTTAGGAATACCTTAAACATGTTTAGAATGTCACTATGAACAACTTTGGTATTCATGACTAAGGCTAGTTTGGTCTCTAAGTCAGAGTTATAGTGTAAGTCATCATTTGAATGTGGTATGTTTGACCTAGGTTGAACTATATCATAGAGTGTTTGCATGGCAAAGCACCCTTAAGCAAAGTTGTAGTACTTGATTAGAGCAACAACTTTTATTTTTGGGTCATGAGCTAATTCAGTGCCTAGCTTGGTCATTTGTAACTCACAAAAATCAGCAAAACACTAGTTTCAGCACTTGGAAATTTTCTAAGTCCTAACTAAGTTAACAGTTTGTTGTGGCTGACTTTGGGATGAATTAACTCCATAACCATTGTGAATTAGGAGATGGTTACTGAAGCAATGTTGTATCCAGTACTTAGCTCTACAAATTTGGTTTTTGCATCGTTCACTAAATCGCTGTGGTTTAGGAGCTTAGAGGCGTCGAAGTCGCGCTGTCAGACCTATGATCGGGCTCTGATGGCTGAGACACGTTGCGCCGTCGTGGCCGACCGTGGACAGAGCCTGGCCACCGTTGGCCCATGTTGGGCCCTTGCCATAGCGCACTAGCGCCCGTTAACTGAGAACCCACGCGCCTCCTTTCTCTCACTCCCTCGCGCTCTGTCCCTCTCCACTGCCCTCTCTCGCTCTCGCCGCGGAGAGCCAAGCGCTGCCGAGCCACAGAGCTACTCTATCATCGCCTAGTGCCCGCTCTATCACACCATTGTCGCCTCTATCTTGCAGTTAGCTTCACCATGTTCCCCTCTACCTCCTCGACACGATTGCAGCGCCAGACGAGCTATGGTGAGGGCGAAATCGCCGTTCTCATCCTCGTTAGAAAGCTTGGCGTCCATGGCTGCCTTCACGGTGAGCTCACCGCTGTTCGGCTCCATCGCGCATTCCTTTGCATTGTTTGCATTAGATCTTGATTAGGGAGTAGTCTAGCTAGTAACATGACCTCACTATGAATGGTTGCCTCGTCGGCATGGAACACGACGCGTAGTGCCACCGTGCACACGGGCAGGCCTTGTCGACGTGTCCCATCTAGCCTAGGTCATCTCGTTAGATCCATGTAGTCACCATAGAACTCGTGCGCTTCTCGCAGCGTCGCCATGCCACCATGGCCGGCGACGAGGTAGCTCCTGTGCGTCCGCGCCTCCACCACCTATGTGAGTCGATGCGGCTTAGTGAGTAGATCATGACAGTGTGATCGGTTTCACTAGAGACCTCGCCATCGGTGAGATAGCACCGGTCGACCACCATGCTTTGTCCTCGAGTCACTGACGTGTGGGGTCCTCTGACCCGTGGGTCCCCTCTGTCATCGAGTTCAGTTAGGGTTTTTGTTATTTCTTTTACAGATTTTTGTACTAACTTTGAAAAACCATAAGTTGAGTTGTAGATGTCCAATTTTGTTGAACCAAATTTTGTTGTGTTCCTTATAAGGTGTAGTAGTTTATAAAAATATGAAATACACTGTTTATGGTACTTTTCTAGGTGAATAAAATATAGCTAGATAAGTGCTTTTTGAATGTTTACAATTTTGTAAAATGCGTAACTTGAGCTAGGAATGTGATAAAATTGTGATTCCAATTTTGCTGGTCTTGTGTTGACATGATCTATCTAGGAAAAATAATAAACTTGTAGTAAACTTGATTGAAATATGAACTTTCTATTTATCTATTAATAAATGGTGTTTTATTCAGAAAATTATAGGGATAAAAATAAGTAATATTTTGCCCTGCAAATTTTTGTATAGTATTATGGCACTAGTATGAATCTAAGAAAAATATAGAATCTATTATTTGACACTTTTCTATAGGGTTAACTATTTTCACTAAAATAGACCTTGCAAGCTTGTCATTTTTGTAGAGGATGTTATGCATGTTCAAATGGTATGACATTTTTACAGTAGTCTATTAGGAGCATTTGGAAGCCACTGTAATTTTATGAGAATTTATTGTGCAAATTTGGTATATGTTTGTTATTTCCACTAATTATCTAATTAAACTAATAAAGGCATTTAAATAAATAAATTGTGCTTGACCATGATGTTTTCTATGGTGCTTGTGATGCATATGAACTATTGATGTTAATAGTAAAGCTTAAAAGCAATTGGTTGTATGCAACTAATTAATTATTGCTCTATAATTCAAATAAATGGTTGCATGTATAGTTTCGGTTGGGTGGATAATTTCATATTGATAATGGCCTTTTCTATAAAACTTGTTAATAACAAAGTTGTAGATAACTTACTAATCTACCTTGTGTTAAATTTTCATAGTCATACGCCTTAGGGTTTAAGAGTTTTGGCTGTTAGAAGTTTGCTGTCCTAATTGTTTGCTCTCTGAACAGATTTGATTAACTAAATTGTTTGACCTAGATAACTATTCAATAACCTTAAGGGTATTAAAATAAAGTTGTAGACAATTTCACAAGATTTCTAGAATGTCCACAACCATATTATTTTGATGTATATAACTCTAGTTATGGTTAAAACAAGTAGATGCTGTCTTGTAGTCCAGAAAATAATTTACTGAAGTGTTTGCTTAAGTAGTAGAGAAGAGATATACACCTACTCAGTAAAATAAGATGCACTTGTGATTACTTTAATACCATGATGTTGAAAGTTCTTATGAGGATGCATTCATCACGTTGTATCATCTTATACGTGTCATCATACATGCATTCGCAATATCTTATTCCTTGCTCATGCATATAGGATCGACCGAGGAGATAACGTTGCTGGAATTCAATGAAGGAGAGGAAGGGGATCAGCAGGAGACTCCTCAATCCACAGCTCTAGGAGAAGAGGAGCAGACTCTTGAAGAGATCCCTAAGTGCCCAAATCACTAACCCACCTCTTTCCTCAAAGGCAAGCCCCAAAGTATTCTAAGTCTCCCATGTTTTACAAAATACTACTTGAGTCCTTTATGTTTGATGAATTAGGTTATAAGAGTTGATTGGAAACACTTGATGCATAGAACTACCTTGTCCAGATACATATACCTTTAACCCTATGTAGGTATAGGATCGAATATATGCTTAGCCATGCTTAGACCGGTAGACGTCGAGTGATTTCCTGTCACCTGCGAGATATAGGTGGATACCGAAGCACGGTTGGCTATATTTGCTATCGTGGAAAAGAACCATGGGGTAATGTAAATGGAGGCCTGGCGGAGTCTATGTGTAGGTTGACTCATGTCCGCTACTATCTATCAAACTTGGTTTGTAATAACTCTATTTCATACTCTGATGAATGAACTGTATCTGTGAACTTTATGTAACATGTGACATACATGTTGAATCATGTACAATCTTGGTTGTATGTGGATCATTTATCGAGACCCATCGTGGTAGTCGATGGACTACTGGGTTTATATGGGCTCAAGTATGATAGTGTGACTGCTTGCGGGGCTGCCATTGTACTTGTGCTCTTATAAATTGGTCGGTTCTGCGACAATGTGCTCCTTGGGAGCTGTTAGATTCATCAAATTCCACATCATATGTTTCTTCAACCAAGTCAATGGCATGATTAAATACTCGATATGCTTTGGACTTTGATGAGTAACCAATAAGAAAACTAATATCACAACGTCTTTAGAATTTCCCTAGGTGTTGTCGCTTCTTGTAGATGTAGCATTTGCAACCAAACACCTAGAAGAATGAGACGTTTGGCTTCTTCCCATTGAGCAACTCATAAGGGGTCTTGCCAAGAAACTTTTGAAGAAATAGGCAGTTGGATGCATAGCACGCGGTGCTGATAGCTTCCGCCCATAGATCTTGAGGTGCGTTGTACTCATCAAGCACTATTCTTGCAAGGGTGATTAGTGCCTGGCTCTTTCTCTCTACTACACCATTTTGTTGAGGAGTGTAGGTTGTGGAGACCTCATGCTTGATCCCAACTCCATCACAATATGCTTCAATGTTTGTGTTGTCAAATTCTTTCCCATTGTCACTTCTTATCTTCTTGAGCTTCACTTCAAATTCATTTTGTGCTCTCTTGGCAAACTTCTTGAAACATGCGGCCACTTTGGTCTTGTCATGAAGGAAGAACACCCAAATGTATCTTGAATAATCATCAACTATCACAAGATAATAGAGGTTGCCTCCCAAACTCTTGTAAGTTGTTGGTCCAAATAAGTCCATGTGTAGAAGCTCTAGCACTCTTGATGTTGACATGTAAGCTTTGGTTGGATGAGTGTTTGCAACTTGCTTGCTGGCTTGACATGCAGTACAAAGTTTATCCTTCTCAAACTTGACATCCTTCAAACCTCTCACCAACTCCTTCTTCAATAGCTTCTTCAGTGTTCTCATCCCAACATGTGCAAGTCTTGTATGCCAAAGCCACACAAGTGATGTTTTGGTGAATAAGCATGTCTTCAAGTTAGCATCTTTGGAGGTGAAATTAACTAGATATAGATTGTTGTATCTAAAGCCTTTGAATATCACTTGATTATCATCTATCTTTGATACAACCACTTCCTTCTCGGTGAATAAGCATTGAAAGCCAAGATCACACAATTGTCCAATGGATAGCAAGTTGAAGCTTAATAAAGCAACATATAGCACATTTAAAATTGAGTGGTCATTTGATATTTTAACTTGCCCAACCCTTGTACTTTGCCCTTTGAATTATCACCAAATGTAATCCTTTCTTGACCATCCACTTCTTCATCTAGTGAGGTGAACATACGAGGATCACCGATCATATGTTGAGTGCAACCACTATCAATAACCCAATGACTTCCACCGGTCTTGTAGTTCACCTACACACACAAGAGATCAAGCTTGTTGTTTAGGGACCCAAACTTGATGAGGGCCCTTGACTTTCTCAACTAGTGACTTAGCAACCCAAATTTGATTAGGCCTATTCTTGTTTGGTGGACCTAAGAACATTACTTTCATCTTTCTACTAGAGTCCTTTCTAAGCATGTAGTGAGCATTGAAAGCAAAGGGACTAGCATGCTTGGGCAAGGGTTGTGGTGGTGGAGTTTCACATTCATGAGCAAAGTGACCTTCTTGTCCACATTCAAAGCATCTCTTTAGCTTAGGCTTCGACTTGTGTTGTTGAGCTTGAGCTCTCTTCTCTTGATTTGCCAAGAATCTAATACCACTTCTATCCATCTTCATCACGGTGTTCATTAGTAGCTCACTTTGAAGATATTGGCCTCTTGTGAACTTGCTCAAACCAGTCTTGAGATACTCCTTCTTCAATTTGAGTTTCTTTTTCTTGTAACACCCTAAAATTTGAAAGATTTTAAAATAGGAGAAAATGATTTAATTATGCATTTTGTGAGCATTTAAATTTAAAAAAATGATAACTTTGTTAAAAATAAAATCAAATATAAGGTTTACATACATGTATGTGGATACATGCTGCTGCATATTTTATTTGTGATGCTTTGGTTTGATCGAAATTTGCAAAAGGATTTAAATTTGGATTTAAATTGGATTTGAAATTGTGTTGAGAAAATTAGAAAAAGAATTTTATTTTCTCTCTTCTCCCTCTCTTGGATCTGGCCTAGCTCAGCCTAGTTCTCCCTGCGTGGCCCAGTCGCCCACGCGACATAGTTGCCTCCCACTTCCCCACTACAGCCCAAGTCTCCGCAGGTGGCCCATTCCCTCCGCAGCAGGCCAGCCCAACAGCATCACCCGCGCCGCGCCGTTCTCTTCCCCGCTCGAGTCACTGACCAACTGGCCCCACATGTCAGCGGCGCACTGTTCTTCTTCCTCGCGCATGACTGAGCCAAATTCTCTACCGCTGCCGACTCCGACTCCACCGACGCCACGCCTCGCTTTGTCATGCCACCCAAGACTCCTCGGCCTTAAATAGCAGCCGACCCCGCCGCCTCTCTATTCGGTCTTAGAACTAGCAGCAGCCCTCGCTGAATCACCGAGACGCAGCACTGCCAAACCCTAGCCACCGATGAGCCGCCTGCTACACCATGCACTATGCCGCCCTCCGTCGCTCCGTGGCTCAGTAAGCTACCCAGTCGAGCTCTTCGTTTCTTCTTCTATCTTCCGGTGCCTTTGGTTCGTCCCACCATAGTCCATAGGCTATGTTCCGTGCGCACCGCCGTGCCCCACCATGGCGCCATCGCCGCTCTACTCGCCGCCGGCGGCCATCCCCTCCTGATTTGTGTTTGGGTCGTCTAATCTTAATCCAACGGTCCAGATTTCATGATACCAATTCGGCCGGCAAAATTGCAAAAGAACCCCCGCAAGATTCTAAGTTCAAACCCGTGGTCCTTGACTTATTCCCCAGAATATGTTTTTTTGTTTTTGAAAACATATTTTCTTTTGGATTAGATTCAAAATACGCTTTCTTTTTCTAAAAACGTAGTTTTATCGGTTAGATCTAAAATATGTTTTCATACATTTACAATTTTGCCACTAATCTTGTTTTAGCCCTAAAATCTACATTTTAACTCTGATTTGATCCATTCAAGTTGCGTTAGATTCATAATTGCGTAATCTACATGTTTATATGACTATTAAGTATGTTTTCAACTTTTAAAATTTGAGGTTAGATTTAATCTATTATTTTTATAAAGGATATCTTGTTTAATTCATAACTTCTTCGTTTTAGCTCTGATTTTCGTGATCTTCGCGTCTGTGTTCGTAGCAAGACGTAGATTTGTTTTACAAACTTTTCATCTTGATTTTATGCTGATTGGTGTATTGTTCTAATCTATAGCCTTTGTTTGCTATGCATGATTGCTTCTGGATGCTTGTATGTTGCTGTGATTATCGAGTATAGATGGTGAGCAATTCATGGGTGATCAAGAGTACTACTTTGATGAACAGGATCAGCAGGAACACATTGTTCAAGGCAAGTATAGCATGGGATCATTCTTGTTTCCTATTAACTTTAATACATTTAATTCATATTACATGTGTCACCTTGATAGGGATTCCCTAGAATTGAACTTATACCTTGTCTCCTATGGGATATGCATTGGGTAGCTTTGCTAGTGCTCAACTAAACCATGATCTTGTAACTTGACTAATGGTATATGCAATAAACATTAAAACATGACTTTTTAGCAACTTGGACACAGGGGGCTAGAGTGTTTAGCTACTTTCTCAATGCTTTAGATTCCTCTCCCTAAGGACTTATCTGGAAGCGAACATCCAGGACTTATAGTACAGCTATGAGGGCTACATGGCTCTGGCTTTAGCTCAGTATAAGGACATTTTCTAGCTTGTTAGAGGTTACCTTTATGGTGTAAGAATGTCTTGTTCAATCGGGTATAGGACAGCCTCTACTCTTATGTGTATAGCTGTAACACCTCGGGTGTTTAAATACTAAAACCTGCCATGTCATCATATGCATTGTACATCATTTTGTATTAGTGAAAAATTTTATATGCATATACTAAAACAAGTTTACCTTTATGTTATATGTGTTGACTTGTATGGTTTGAATTGAGTTAAAATTCTTTGCATCAAATTAAATTTCTGAAAACCCTGATTTTCAGTATTTAAATTCTACCCTGAAAACCCTTTTCAAAATCTAAGCATATTTTGGGGTTGAGCCTAAAAGCAAAAGTGTAGAGCATGTTGACTTGCACAAAGTTTGTTTTGGAGTTTTCAAAGTTGTTATGAAAAAATTGAAGTAATTTGAAAAGGTGAAATGTACTTAAAGTGTCCCCTTTTGATTTTAAACTTGCATTTCAAAAAGTAGACCGAATTTGGGTATGGTTATAAAAGCAAAGTTGTAGAACTTTGAATTTTGAGCAACTTTTATTTTTGGAGATTTTTTAGTTGTTACATAAATTTGGGAGTAATTTGAGTTTCAAATCAGATGGCAATTCTATAGTTAAATTGAACAGTGCTCGCCGCTTAAGCTACATCGCCGGCGACCTTCTGCTTGGTTCCAGGCACGACTGTGGCCACCCTCAGCTTCGCGCTGGCATGGGCAAAGTCCTTGCGTGGCTTCTCCTCCCTTCTGAGCCGCTCTATAAGGACTTCATCATCGCCGTTCTTCGTTTTCTCTCCTCCTCTGTTTTCCCGACGCCACCGCCGCTGCTCCATCGAGCTCTCGCCATCGACCTAGCATTGTTACCATCTTAGCAAAGTGCGCCATAGTTTCATCTAGTCCTTGCACACCCAGTCAACCAACTCTGGTAGCTTGTCTTCGCCGAGAACTCGTTGTGCGTCGCTTTCTTCCCCACGGCTGGCAGCGTCACCGGTGAGTTCGTTTCACCGTGGCTGGAGTTCCACGGTGCGCCTCTGCCTTTGCTGAGCATGCCTTCAGCTTCGCCTCATTGCCGTGGTGCTTTGTGCCCGATTGGTTGACCGTTTTATCCATCGCAGCCACTAGAGCATTGTCGTCATTGAAGATTGCTCCGCCGTGATTGCTGTGAACGTCGACCTGCTTCGTCGTTGCTTCTCCAGCCTTGTTTCCTACTCCATCGCGTTCGGGGTGAGCTACTAATCCTTTCCAAGCGCTTAGTTTAACTGCTATTGGTCTCACATCGCCGGTGTAGCGCATCCGCGTCACCGTGTCCACCTTGGACGGCATCAAGCTTGTGCCTCGCTGCAATTGCTCAAGCTAGTGCCTTCAATCGATGCGGGGTGATGTGGGGAGTGTTTTGGTACCTTCGCCATGGCCGGAGACCTCGCCATCGGTGAGATTTTGCCGATCAGCGCCGTCGTTGCCGTGGTTAGCGCGAGAAGGAAGGGGATGACATGTGGGGTCATGGTGTCAGTGACTCAGCGATTTGAAAATAAATTTTTCCCTTTTCAGAGATGAATGAATAGTGTATGTTTTTGTTATTTTTGTGTAGATTTACGTAGAGCTCCAAAAATTATGAAAATTTTTGTGTGACTCTCTGTGATGTATATTATTTAAGAAAAATATGAAATGTTCTATTTCAGTAATTTTTTAATGTTATAAAAATTGCTTAATTAATTAATAAATGAGTTTCCATGATTTTTCTAGGCTTAATTAATTATCCAAAAATTATGAAAATTATTTTGCCACTTAGTTATCATGAGATGAACATGTAAAAAAATTTTGAGCTCAATTGGAACAAGTTGATTTATTTCATAATTTTTTATTAAATAATTAATTCATAAAAGCAAATAGTAACTTTTAGTGATTTAGGATTTGATTGAATTTTTGGATTGAGTGATGACCTCAGGTCATTAGTTGGTAATGATCCTTGGCAATTGATGTAAGTGTTATAAAAATGTTTAATTAGTTGTTGGCTTGCAACTGTACCGCGAAGGAAAGTTATATTCAAGTTGTTAATTTTGCATCCATCATCGAGCATCATATTTTGTATCTCGCATCATGTTAAACATGGCATTGTTACTATGTGTAGTGAATGAAGGTGAGCACATGGTAATTAATCAAGTTGTGGAAGAGGTTAATCCGACTATTGAGGTCAGATTTGATATTTGTGGAACGACTCCGGAACCAGACTTTTCCGTGAATCAAGGCAAGCCCCGGATGCATTTAAACCTACCTTGTGTTTTACAAATTAATTTCGCTTTTGCTTTTCTTTACTGCATTAAGTGATTAGGAGTTAAGTGAAAACCTAATTGGTGCATTACCAACCTTGTTGTTCCATATCAACCTTGTTACCAGTTTTAAATTCAAGAATGTCTAATTATGCTTAGCCATGCTTAGAACGATAAAAGTTGGGTGATTACTAGTCACCTACGAGATAAAAAATGGTTTCTTGGATACGACTGGTTATTGATGTTACCATGAGATATGAGCATGTGGAGTAATAAATCTAGACCGAGCGGACTCGGTGTATGGGAGCCACAAGACATGGAGGTCTTGTGAGCGAGTTCTTTCCGCCTGTGTCGATTAAGACACGTCCGTTGTTGAATTGCATGAGGTGAGACTTTGTAGTACTAACCGCATACTCCGGTAAGCCTTAACTTGGCTATTCTATTACGAGAATGGCTACTCGCGCACTGGGAGTGGAGAGATGGCGGGAATAGCGTGTACCCACGTGGCAATGGGCTGGATTGGTGGAGTACTATATTCTCGGGTGGCACGGACCCATTCTTGTTTAGAGGATCTGAGGGTAGGTTGGTATATGTAGGTCAGGGACCTGCATATGTCGTGTGGTCTGGAATTCTTAGCTGGGTTTAATCGGTTCGAATCATCGTTGTTCCTCAGTTATGGAGACTCAACTCACTGTTCATAATCGTAGTTAATAAATAAAACTTGAGCTGGATTTGAGAAAGAGTTTGATATGAAGTTCATGATCTCATTACGGATCATGGTAGATTCATATGTGGTTCTTATAAAGTTTTATATGTAAAGTAAAAGAATTTTGTTAAAGAGCTTTTACGCAAAAGAACTTTGATTATTGCTAAAGCCATACCTTGAATCCCTAAGCCTGCATTCCTGAGTTCTATCAGTTTCTATTTCAGTTAAGTCTTGTTGAGTACTTTTGTACTCAGGGTTCGTTGACCCTTGTTGCAGGTGAGCCTCATGAGCAGGTATGTTTTGGACCGTGTTGCATGACGATTGTTCGATCCGATGACGAGAAGTAAATGTGTGGCCCTTGGGCAGGGCAATTTAATTGTGTGTTTTGTATTATGTTATAATGCCACTCCACTACTACTACGGTTTGTAATATGTATCAAACTTTGTTTGTAAAGTTTGAAACAACTGGTTTGTAAACTAAGTTATTATAAGACTTCCGCTAATTTACTCTGATGTAGATATTTGAATAAATGTTGTAATACTGCAATGACTCTGTAATGGGATCCTGCTCGGAAATCGTGGATGATTTGGGGTTCCATGGGGACACCCGACAGTCTTCTTAAGTTACCGGAAACATATGCATAGTCATCAAAGGTCATTGGACAGTGATAGGTGCATGTGGGCCCTATAATTTAGGAGGTTCTGCCACAATAGCCGTGATGGAATTGTGTCATTCGATAGGGGGTTCCTATATCTGTTTACCGAGTGAATCTAATGGCCCTAACTTGTTAGATGAACCTTTGAAAGGCTTCATAGTGAACCCTGTCTGCTCACCTTGGAAGTGTTTTGGGAGTAATAAACCAGGGCATATGGGTATCATAACTCACAGTGAAAGTATACAACCTCTGCAGAGTGTAAAACTGGTATATCAGCCATGCTCACGGTCACGAGCGGCCTTGGACCCTTATGGAATAGATGATCACTAATAATTATCTGTTTATGCTATTCATTATTCATATTTATAGTGACCATGTGTTTTAATTGGGGTTATGACAACTTGTTGCTACTCTTATGCTAAAATTGTGACAACTAAAAGCTAAATGCTGTTAAACCCGTGTCAAGCCCTTTTGAGCCTCATGAACCTCATGTTACACTTGTTGAGTACGACACATACTTACACTTGTTTATTTTCATTATTTGGATAAAAATCCTAGATGGGTAACAGATGGATATGGTAATGACGACTTTCCTAAGGATTACTAGACTTATGGTCAACCAGTTGATGTCCCTGTGATATGGAGCTTCTGCGATAGATTTTTCTTTATACTTCCGCTACATTTATGTGAAGACTCTGTCTTATTATACGTGATGTAATAAACACTTGTGATGATACTATCTATAATTTGTCGACTTATGTGTGTAACTGATCTCTAGGCGCACATAAGATTATGCATCTCATTTTATCCTTAAAATTGGGTGTGACAATTCTCTTCTCTAAGTTCATCATGAATTGATAGCTTCTCAAGATCCTTCTCCAACTTGAGCCTCTTGTTCTCTTCTCTAAGCATCTCATTCTCAAGAGCCATGTCATGGTTATTGTCAAGGTTCTCTAGCACAATTGTGTTGGTGGTTGATAGCTTTTCAAGATCCTTCTTGAGCTTCTCATTCTCACTTTTGAGCTTGACATAATCATCATAGTTGTTGAACTCAACCACTTTCTTACCTTTGCTACTAGAACCTTGCTCAATGCTCTCAATAATCAAGTCATCACATGATGTGGCTATATCAATCTTAACAACATTGTTAGTAGCATCATGTGACTCATTTGATAAGAACTCATGAGAAAGAACAAGATTGTCATGATTAATCTTGAGATTGGTGTACTCTTCTTTTAGCAAGTTGTAACTAGTGGTGAGCTCATTGCGTATCTCCTCAAGTTTATCATGTTTTTCTCTAAGCTCATTTTTAGAAGTTTTGAGCTCCTTGAGTTTAGCTGACATAATTTTATTTTCTTCTCTAAGCTCATCACTAGCTTTTTGGGCTCTGTCATACTTTGCTAAGAGTGAATCATTTTCAAGTTCTAGCTTCTCATTTTTAGCTCTTGTCTTCCTAATGATTTTAGTGTATTGGTTTAGCAATTTGACAAGATCATCATAAGAAGGCAATTCAAATTCTTCATCACTATCACTACCATTCTCATCATCACTATCATTGTCATCACCGCTACAATCATCATCATTTTGTACCTTTCTTTCACCCTTGGCCATGAGGCATAGGTGTGTAGAGGATGATGACGGTGGTGGTGGTGGAGATAGTGAAGAACAAATCACAAGAGCGGCCACCTTCTTCTCATTATCACTTTCATCATCGGATGAGCCACTTGACGATTTAATATCCGTGAGCCAGTCACCAACAATATAAGCCTTGCCATTCTTCTTCTTCTTATGAAATTCCTTCTTCTTGTATGGCTTGTTCTTCTTCTCATCATCATCATCACTTGAGTCATCTTTCTTGCCCTTGTACTTCTTCTTGTACTTGTCTTTCTTGGGTTTGTGGCATTGATGAGCTAGATGACCAAGATCTCCACAATTGTAGCAATCCATTTTGAAGATGGGCTTCCTTCTACTATTAGTGAAGAACTTCTTCTTTTTGCCATCAAACTTGACTCCGTTCTTGTTTAGCTTTTTAAGCATCTTGGCGGTTCTTCTCATCATGAGAGCAAGACTTGCATCATCAACTTCATCATCACTTGAACTATCATGAGCAGTCTTTTCTTTGCTTCTCTTCTCTTGGCTAGCCTTGAATGCCAAATTTTTCTTCTTTGAGGATGAAGAGCCCACTTGAGGAGTGATGTGCATGTACATCTCATGTGCATTGATCTTCCCCAATATTTGAGTTAGCGTGGAGGCGGAAAGATCGCCTTGATGAAGCACCATCACAATATGCCCATACTTGTCAATGGGGATGACACTCAAGATCTTTCCCACAACATCGGATGGTTGCTTTTGTGTGAGTCCAAGCCCATTGACCTCTTCTACAAGAACATTCAAGCGAGAATATATTTCATTAGCACTTTCACTAGGAAGCATCTCAAATGAATTAAGCTTTTTCATCACAAGGTGATAGCGTTCCTCATGCTCACTCTTTGTTCCCTCATGGAGTGCACAAATGTCCAACCATAGTGCATGGGAGTCTTTGTGGTTCCACACATGGTTAAAGATGTCCTTGCAAAGGCCTATAAAGAGGGTGTTTCTAGCCTTTGCATTCCACTTCTCGTAGTGAACCTCATCACCGACAAGGTTGGCAGGATCCTTAGGTTTTGGGAAGCCTTGAGCTGTAGCTCTATACACTCCAACATCTATGGCCTCTAGGTACGCCTCCATGTGAATTTTCCAATAAGGAAAATCATCTCCCTCAAAGACAGGAGGTGGTCCATCCCCGTGGGACATCTTGTTCTAGGCTATTAAGCCTAATTTAAGGAGAACGAGGCTCCAATACCAATTGAAATGATCAAGATGCCCAAGAGGGGGGTGAATTGGGCTACTTCTAAATTTCTTGCAATAATTAAGCCCTACACTTAGCCCATTTCACCCCCTTGTGCCTAGAAATGTTTCTATTGTTCTACCGCACAAAAGTTTTGCACCCTAGGTTCCAATCCTACTCTAGCATGTCAATTCTAGGAATGTAAAGACATGAATTGAATTGCTCAAATGTAAATGCTCAAAGTAAAGAGAGGGAGAGGAATGCGGTGATGTTTTTTTGAGGTATCGGAGAGTCACCACTCCCCACTAGTCCTCGTTGGAGCACCCGTGCAAGGGTGTAGCTCCCTTTGATCCGCGCAAGGATCAAGTGCTCTCTACGGGCTGATTCTTCGACACTCCATCATGGTGAATCACCCACAATAGCTCACAAGATGACTTGGGTCATCCACAAGCTCCGTCCAATGATCACCAAGCTTCCGGTCACTACCAAGCCATCTAGGTGATGGCGATCACCTAGAGTAACAAGCAAAAACTCTCACTTGACCAAGACAAGCCTAATGAGAAAGGTGGATGCACACTTGCTACTCCCAATGCACTAATGAGGTCCTTAATCTTGGATTCTCAAATCTCAATCACCCCACTAGGCTCTTGCTCTCCCTTGCACTCCAAAGTGTTTCCTCAGATGAACAAATAGGCAAGAGACCTAAATTGGACGAGTAGGAGATGTATTTATACACCCCTATTCAAAACATAACCAAAGGGGTCCAACTCAGCATAACACGAGGTGACCGGACGCGTATGTCCACATGACCGGACGCGCAGGTTAGTACAATGCAACTGCAATGCGTGACCCTGTCAGAAATAGTCGTTGGAGTGACTTGACGCTAACCAGCATCCGGTCGCAGAAATTCTCCTCTAAAACCTTACTGATGTTGACCGGACGCTGCAAACCTAGAGTCTGGTCGATTACTACTCAGTGTCCGATCCTACATAGTACTATGACCACACTTCTACAGAAACAGCTAGCAGCACGTCAGGTACCAAACACTATTTAGCGTTCGGTCATCTTAGACCTAGGATGTGCAGGCACCAACACTGACCGGACCCAACGCCTCAGCGTTTGATCAATAAAATTCCAGCGTCCGGTCATCAAATTGACCCTCCATTCACTTCCAATTAAAAATCCTTTGTGAATGAAGTTGACTCCACTTGATCTTTGGGATGTCCCTGAGCTACCTAGTAATAAGTTTGACAAGTGTGCACCACGCCTAAACCATTAGACTCATGTAGGTCAAGCTACTAGTTCATACCCCCCTTAATAGTATGGCCAAAGGAAAAACAAAGTCCTAAACTACTCTAAGTGTCTCTCCAACGCCAAAGGACACATAAAACTAGTCCATCCTTAACCTTGTTATCCATCCTTTGAAAACCGAAATGATTTCCAACAACAAGGGCATGAAAACCATAATTGCCCAATCAATCATCATTACCATGACCTAACTGAAATTGCCTCTGCAAAACACACGTTAGTCACAGTAATCTTATGTCGTCATTAATCACTAAAACCCAACTAGGGGCCTAGATGCTTTCACCATCTATGATGACAACAATGGAGATTAGAAGGATTGGGTGGTCTCATTCCTACGCTCAAGTTTCATTGAGAAGATGAAGTCTATGCCCACTGACTTTCTACGCCAACTCTGATGATTGCCTGTGAAGGAGGAGCCTTCACCCGCCAACGTGCTACGTCTACTCTAACACCGTTCTATGTACGTTTCCACTAGTATACATTGTACTTAGGTGTGTTATCAAGCATTATAATACCTTGTAAACTTGTAATTCTATGATGTTTGAACTATCGTATCAACTAAATAATGATAATGTGACAGCTTGGTCTTCCTAGACTATCATATTATGATGTACTCTGTGGATTTCCCTTCGAGGAAATCATGGATCATTTTAGTTGGTATCAGAGCCATACTTAACCCTAGGATGAGACCCTTAGGACCAAACATTAGTAAAGAAGCCAACTATCCTATTTGTTGTAGAACTATAGGTGCTAACACATGTTTCCCTCCACGTCTTGAGTTCTACTGCTAACTAACTGACGAGATTCTAACATATAGGTATGTTAAGCTTCAGGTCTAATGGTTCTCGAATGAAGAAGACCCCCTAACTGACCCCTTCAGAATTGCCTAGGGGCTCGGGGCCTATGCCCATCGAGCATGCTCACGCGCACCCTCTAGCAAAGAGATCCGACCAAGCCTAAGTCAACCGTAGCTTCTGCTTGGGGCTCGGGGGCTTCCTCGAGCCTTGGCACCCCGATCAATGGCACCTCCAGGCCCGGCCCTTGGCTCCTACCTGGCTAACGATGCCAGCCGAGGCTTGAGCACAAGAAGACAAGCCCTAGGGTACCAATGCCCGTGGGCTCCCTGGCACCACTCCCTAGGCGTACCCCTACCAACTGCTCCTCCGACAGGGTCATGTCCGGGGCATGACACAAGAAGACAAAGCTTCCCGTAGCCTCTGGGGGCTTAGGGGCTTCTAGGCCCATGCATCAGCCCCTAGAGTTGACTTCCTTAGTCACCAAAAAGACTCTAGAAGGTCTCACCCAGGGGAGGCCAGTCCAAGCTAACACCGTCTGACACATAGAGTGTTAGAACAGAGAAGCTAGATGACACCAAGGCTTCTTTGGCTCCAAGACACCTCAACGGTCCACGCCGTACCTTTGCAAGCCCCTCCTAGACTCTGGCGCACGTAGACCATAGACTAGAACCCTCAAACCGCCTTGTACCCAACCTACCTCGTTATATAAGGGATAAGGTCAAACCTAGAGGGGAGAGGATCCCAATTCGATCACTAGACACTCCATTCCATTCCATTTGCCTTTGCTCTACACCGAGAGCAAGGCAGCCCGAAGAGGGGCACCGAGAGCCCCTCCTCCACCGCATCTCACCGTCTCCTTCCTCTCTGATGAGGGGGAGACTCCACCGGCGGCGAGGCAACCTTAGGATTAGCACCGAGTTAACCCCCCTACCAAATCTTCTTCCTTTACACTCTATTGTAACCCGCTAGATTTTGGGTGCTCTTGAGTATAAGGATCATCAGCTGCTGGACGTAGGGACCAAATTGGCCCGATCCAGGATAAACCATTGCGTCTTCTCTATGTAATTCTTGTGTTCTTGAGTCCACCCGAGCCACTAGAGACCCTATACTCTGACACTGACTCGAACAACATGATTGTCGTGGTTTTGACCCCGTGATACTGACCCTCCCTATTATGAAAAGAAGACCTATAGAGAACATTCACCATTACCGCCCATGCTAGTTCAATAGATGTTGGAGACTTGAAGGCTTAGGAGTCGCCTTCTGTCAACACTATGCATATAGGCATTATAATGCTGCTTGATTACCTAGATCTTGTGTTGTTGTGCTTCTTGTGCATTTTAATGTTTGAGTGTAGGCTGTTGAAACTATTTTGTGCATGTGAGACTCTGGACTCTAGATAACCTAGTAGGCTAAACCCAATCCTATGACTAGATAAGTGACCCCAACTAACATAGTTAAAAATATAAAGCCAATGCATCATATCTTCACCAACCCATTTAAAAACTGTTTTTGGCTTCCAACTAAACATATTTTCAAAATTGCCCTTACTTCTATTCAAAGGGAAATGGTTTCAAAAACTCTTAAAAAGGTGTTTTTTTCAAAAGAAAGCAGTTTTAGTTCCTCCCTCATCTTGATTTGATTTTATAAGCTACCTACAAAACAGTTCAAAAACCAGTCTCCTTTCAAAAGGTCTTACAAATTTGCTTCTGAAAAACAAAAGTTTTGCTTTCCAATCAACAAAATGTTTTCAAACCAAAGATATTTGGCTCAATTTTGTTTTAAAAGCTTTTGATTTTACCCTGAGAGCCAAATCCTTTTCAAAATAGACCTTGCCTTCAAAAAAACCAAATGGTTTGCAACTAATTTATGAAACAAAATCCTTGCGAAAAGATTTTGTTTGCAACCTTTCCAAAAATTTAGCAAAACCAAAAAGAGCTTTCCAAAAGTCTAGTTTCAAAAGTGTTGCTTTGAAAAAGGTTTCTGAAAACAAAGTTTGATTGCGAAAGCTTTACCTTTCAAAATGAGAAATGATTTCAAATCATTTTCAAAACTAGTTTTGTTTGATTCAAACAAAAGGGAAGCAACGCTTTGTTTTGCAAACTAAACCGAGTTTCAAAATCACTCGATTTGAAATCATTCAAAAAGTGGTGTGTCTTGTTTTAGAAAACAAAGACTTTCAAAAGATTTGGTTTTCAAAACTTCTTGTCTTGAAAAGTTCTAGTATTCGCAAAATCTTTTCATCAAAATGGTTTCAAACTCTATGTACTCACTATTTCAAAACACCTTTTATCTGTAAAGCCTGTTTGGAAAAGTTTATAAAATGGTTCGAATTTCAAGACTTCCCCTTCAAAAGGCCCAAATGTTCTTGAAAATCATTTCAAAAGGGGCTTGGAAAGCAAAAACCTTTTATAAAAGTCTTGATTTTATGAACTGAAAATCTATTTAAAGCATTTTCAAAATATCTTTTGGGGGTTTGATCTAGTTTGCCCAAAAATCAAAACTTTTGATTTGAGTTTCAAAAACCAAAGTGGAATACAACCTATTTCAAACATCTTGTGTTGATTTCAAAAACCCTAAGGTTGTAACCTTCTTCCATCCAAGAATTGCAAAACAAAGGATTTAGAACTGTGTTTTAAAAAATGACTTCCAAAACCATTTATAAAGGCTTTTTCCTCACCTTTTCTAAAAACTCTCCTCTCCCTTTAGCTTGGGATATTGAGTTGTTGTTGGTGACTTATTTGGTAGTGTGTTGTGATCATAACCCATGATGCCACAATGAAACCTAGGGCACCATGTGTGATGCATCCACATGGCTTGCTGTCGGGCATACACTGGTATCAAGGTACGGGACCATGACCACACCAAGTGGTACCCACATACCACCATAATCCTAAGCTTAGCTTTTCAAAATCATACTACAAAAGCATCCACTTGAAAAGAGTTTTACTCAAAACAAATGGTGTTTTGGATTTTGAAAATCTTCGTTCAAATACCCTACCTTGTTTTAATAGAGAGATTTCAAAGCCCAAAGCTTTGCCAAAATAAACACTTGTTTAGAGTAAAAACAACTTTCAAAAAAGAGGGATTTTGAAAAAGTTTTCTTCCCTTAACTTCTTTATCGTCAAAACTCTTAGCCTCTTTCAAATGTTTTGAAAACCTAGCTCCTATTTCAAAATACCTTGCGAAAAGATACTTCAAACCCATTGTTTGTGTTCTTGAAAATTTTGAGAAAAGCGGTTTTCTTCAAATAGCGTTTTCCATAAAGTGGATTTATGAAACCTGTTTTCAAAGCTTCTTCAAAATGCTTTGCAAATTTACAAAGGATTTTGGTTTTCAAAATGCAAAACCAACTTCAAAAGGGATTTTGCTTTCAAACGAAAACTATTTCAAGTTGCTTCCTTATCTTGCAAAAAGAAAAAGGGATCTTGTCTCAAAAAGAAAACTACTTCCAAAAGAAAACTGTTGATTAAAGAAAAATAACTTTCCCCAAATGGAATTTAAACTTGCTTTACAAAATTTTGGTGCATGAAAATGTTTTCAACTGTATTTAAACTTGCTTTCCAAAAATCTTGGATTACAAAAACAAAAATGAATTCAAAAGGAATTTTGAAACTTGGTTTGTGAAAATTTCAAAAGCTCTTTTAAGAAACAACCTTTTCATCAAAATCCAATTTGATCATGCAAAAGTGCTTCCACGCTTTTATAAAAAATAACTTTCTCAATTCAAAAGGTTTTATGCAAACTGCTTTCTGAAAAGTCCTTCTTTCAAAACCTTTCTCCAGAAAGCTCCTTAGCAAAACCTGATGCACTAATGCATGTAGGACATCCAGTAAAAGCCATCAACCTTAGATGAACCCCTAAAGCCGTCCTTCAAGAGCAGTAACCCCTAAATCTCGGGGACAAGATTCCTGTAAGCGGGGTGGACTGTAACAACCTAGGTTTTTGTGCAACAAAAAATATGAGCTTTTTTAAAATTTTCCTGCAATGTGTGAAGCATGTAGTCGCTAGGTCAAAGCTAAGTCAAACCGAGGAGAGATGACTAATAAATTGGTGCACACATATAGATATGATTCTACGAGAGTGCGTGTGTTCTTGAGTTGAGTCTAGTTTGGAGTTTGGAGTGCACAAATCTGTAGCAAAGTTCCTCTCAATCTCTTTTGAATTTATCTCAAATCCTTTTGAATTCCCTCTCAAATTCCCTAAGTCACAAATCATAAAAGGAAAATCCTTTTCCTTTTTCCTTATCTAGCCTAGCCGGCCCATTCCTCCTCTTCTCTAGTAGCCCATGTGAACAAGCCAAGCCTCGCATGCAGCGGCTCCCTTGTTAGCCCAGCCCAACTCCTCTCCCATCCTCCTTCCGTATGCATGTCGAGTAGGCCCCTTGGCCCAAACTGCCACCTAGGCCATGGCCTCACCCTTCCTGCACCCCAACCCAGCATGCCTCCTCCCCTTCGAGAAGCCTAGAAGGCAACCGTAGGCCCACGCGCGTGCACAACCCGCCAGCCCCTGTAGGCCCATCCACCTGACCCCCATAGGCCCAGGCATCGTGCCCTAGCCCCAAGCCCTAGCCCGATGCCTGCACCTTAGGAGCCACCACCACCATGGACCGCGCCCTGCACACCCTAACACATTGGCATCCATACACTATGACCTGGATCCACCGCCGCATGTCCTAGACATCACATCAGACGACGTGAACCCCGACACGGCCATCAGAACCCTAACTAGCACGTATAAAACACCGACTGCTGCTCCTCTACTCCCCTATTCCCCATCCATCACCACCACACTCCTCTAGCACTTGCCTCGCCCCTACGCACCACGTGGAGCACCATAGCAGCCGTCGTCAGCTAACGCCGAGCCGAGGCTACTGGCAGCTGCCACTCCGAGGCCATAGCCACCAGCCGCCACAACAGGGCCATGGAGCAGCCGGCCATGGCCTCTCCAATGGCTGGCCATAGAGGACCATGACCACCTCTGCTCCAGCCCTACCCTGCCTCATCCTTAAGCCAATGACCACGACCATGATGTCGGGAGCCGCTACCTCGAACCCCTGCTCTGACCTCATCGGGCCCCTGACCCCAACCACCGACGTCATCCTCAACCAGCACCAAGATGCACTCTAGCTCTAGCCTGGCGATGTCGAGTCTATGACCCAAAGCTGGTGCCTTGAACCCCTACATCACTGGAATCACACCATTCTGACCCTCTGCACTAGCGCCACGGCCATCCCCTTCCATGAGTGGTCGCGCCATGATGTGTGGCGCCCAGAAAACAGCCACCAAGCCATCGTCGAGCTCCTCCTCGTCGATCTCATGTCAAGCCACCACCTTCAACCACTCTAATACCCTCGGCCTCGTCTCCATGACCACATAGAGTCGCACCACCTCCAGCGCAGTCTTCATCCACGAGCAGCAGCAGCACTGCCTTCTCCTCACGTCGATCCTCACCGTGCTTTTCCTCCTCATCCAAGCCATGGCCGTGGACATCACGGCCAGCCACTACCACGCCGAGAAACAGCGCTGGTCGGATACAGACAAGCCACGGCTCACCTCCATTGCCTCCTCAAGCCTTCACTATACCTTTCACAGCCAAAGATGCCGTCTTGGGACGCCTACATCATGTCGCTCGCGTCCGGGGATGACAGCAGCACCTCAACGCCGTCCCTGCCTCCACCACAAGGCGTATACACCACGTTGCCCTCCTCACCACACCAGACCAAGCCGAGCAGCAGCCAAGCTTCCACCGTGCTGCTAGACTTCTTCATTGGCGCCATTCCCTGCTCACCATTGCACCAACCCTGAGCATCTTTGACCCATAGGTGAGCCACCAACACCCAAAAGCTCCGCCTTTTCCTTCTCGCCGATGATCTCACTGGCGTCCTTGTCTAAAACCGGCCTTCGTGCCATGTTCTACACCTTGCAGGAAGGCTGCGCCTTGCTTTTCCTTCGATGTAGCTGCCTCAGACCTTGCCACCAGAGCTCCATCACCTCCCGGTCACTTGCTGCCATGTCCAGCCAGCAACAACCACACCCTCGGCCACCTATAGCCACGTTCGGCCAGCCATAGCTAGCCTACAGCAAGCTGTAGCTAGCAGCAGTTGGCCAGCAGCTGACCACAGCCAGCCATAGCTTGGCTACAGCAAGCCATAGCCTACCAACGCTTGCTACAGCTGGCCACAGCTCGCTGGATGCTCCATGGCAAGCCATCGTCAAGGCCAACACTTTTGAACTCCATCAACGCCATCCTCGATGTCGACACAGCTCCCGCTTTACCTTTCATTTCATACTTGTCATCCATACATGCTCATATACATGATCTACCTATATCTATGCCTGTGTCGTGCCTTCGCGCTGGTCTATCTCTTGTGCTATGGTTATGTGCTACTCCATGTCGTGTTGTTGAGTTGTTGGTTCTTTATGTGCTTGTGTTGTCTGTCTATGGACCGAGCCTTTGAGCCGGTCGAGGGATCATACTTCATTCGAATGTTCTAGTCATGGGGTTCGCCCCACCATGGCCATGATGCCGAGCATAACTCAACCTCTCATTTTTAGTTGACTTCATAGTGTCGTGCTTGTTGCCCCCTCCTACGGCTCTAGGACGTGGCCACCATGGGCTCAATATCGGTGCGCTTCCTACCCACACATGATGAGCCCATCATGACCTAGCCTATAGAAGATGAACTAGGGGATGACCATCGTGGAACTTATAGAAGCCAACTCGTGTAGGTAGAGCTCATGGCCACGAGTTGCCTCACCATGACCACCGGGCTCTACCACGGGATTTGTGTCTCTTTTCTTTCAACCCTCACCCTTTCTCATGGCATGTTGGTCAAGAGAATGCGAAGACCGTTCTTATATCCTCACTTCTCCCCTCTATCAATCCCTATCGATCTAGTAAGATGTGGATTGATCTTCTTGTTCCTATTTCTTTGGTCCTGTCTTTTGCCACGACATGTGGATCGAAGTGTCGTGGAACCAAAGTCCCTTTTTGCTTGTTTATGCCCGTTTGGTGTTCTTTGTTGCTCTCTTGATTCCATTCCTTCGATTCCCATCGATAACTATGGCGAGTGGATCAAAGGAAGGTGAATCCTTCCTCCCTTCTTTTGGTTCTTTCATGCTCAAGCCCCCTTGTATGCTTTTACCTATTTTAGACCTTAGCGCTCTCTAGGTTCTAGCGGTGACAACCGCACCGCTAAGACCCTAGGGGTGTCTTAGTGCCATTTAGTGCATGTGGGTCAAGGTACCCTACGAGTGGACTCGGGTGTTCATGTTCTTTTGTGTGTCGCTCCTTTCCGATGCCTCACCCTTTACCATGGCATGTGGATTGGAAGAAGTAGAACACTGCTCCTCTCATTTCTCTTTCTGTTCCCTCCTCTCTTCAGTTCTCATCAAACACAATGCCATATGGATTTAGGGAGACCTGAACTGCTTCCCTTCCTCTTTAGCTTGCTCTGTTCGATCCCATCCTTAGCCATGATGATCGGATCAAAGACCGGACTATCACTTCTAGTTAGCGAAGCTAAGGTCTATGTTGTGTTCTCGGAACCATGCGAGTCGACCTGATTGAC
This sequence comes from Miscanthus floridulus, assembly GCF_019320115.1. Taxonomy (NCBI): domain Eukaryota; kingdom Viridiplantae; phylum Streptophyta; class Magnoliopsida; order Poales; family Poaceae; genus Miscanthus; species Miscanthus floridulus. Next base: position 53,668,407 of record NC_089589.1, on the reverse strand, counting down.
CATTAGAGTGTCGTCTCTACCAAGGATGTGACATGGACATGCCTAGCTGACTTTCTCATTTTTAAGCCTAAGGATACGGACTCACTTTGTGAGGGATAGTCTTGTTTTCCATGGTGTTTGCTTAGGATGAGCTAGAGTCTAGACCATTATTCTTGAAGCCGTACTGGTCAACACGATTGACCCAGGAAGTATTGGCTAGGCTATGACTGGCGCTTGTGCTTAGCAAACGACCACTTCTACCTTATTTCGGCCCAAGGATTGGATAGTCCTCCGCTAGGGCTAAGTCTTTTCCCTTGGTGTTCTTTCGGGTTGTTCAATCTTCTATGTCTTGTTGCCTTTTTGGAGCATTGATTGTTTTTTGCCTTGTTTGTCGCTCTATCAAGGTAGTAGCATCAAGGATCACGTTGTCGAACCAGAATCCGATGGAGGCAAGGAAACACGGATGACAATAGGACTTTGAGGAGAATGGCTATGAGTACACTAAGAATCTCGGAGATGACCAATCGATAGGTGCCATGTCCCACCCAACCTCATAGAATCCTATTTAGGCATGCAATAATGTAGCTGCTAGTGCTTTATTTTATGCAATTGAACAATGATAGGTTGCATGGTAGAATTGCTTGAAAGCCACTACCTTGACGCAACCTTTACCCCTGCACACCCGCTGATAGGCTAAACGCTAGCTTACTACTTACTGCTTACTTCTACTACGCATTATATCTGTGATGTGATGCTTAGTGGAGGATTGTTTGTGAGTGGCTAAGGCACATGGTGCCGCTAAAACTGGTGATAACTTGGGGAGATCTTGGCATGTGTCTTGGGTGTGTGGTGAGGGTTGAGTCGATCAGATAGGACTTTATGATGAGTCCTTGGGACAAGTCTTGCCAGAAGGGTGTGACCTGAGCATCCTCTATGAGAGGTACCTATGGCGGGTACATGTGAGTGGAGTAGACCCCAGGATGCCTTGTAGGGGTGAGCCCCCGGGGAGGTGTCATCGAGGCTCAGGGTGTCGGTTAACTCCACTTGAGAAGACATATTGTCTGGTCCCCCTAAGGATTGGTATGTCAAGAGAACCAGATCATAGGACCCTACGTACACACCACTCATTCCTGAATGGGAGGGGGATGGATGTTGACCAGCTAGGGTGGTGCCACTACTACCTAGGTGATAGTGTTGGATTCTGGTGTGAGCCGATGAGGCAAGGCACGAGAGGGAGTCGTCCTTGCCGCCTAGAGAGTGAGAGTGTGGTGAGATGTGTGTGATGGGATGGTTAAACGTGTGGATGAGATGGGTTAAAACTTGATGAACTATTACAAAATATTGATGAACTTGCATAGGAAAACTACAGCCACAAAAAGGCCTTTTGCTCTACCCTTGCATTCCACTTACCATAAAGCAAAACCAAAGCATAGCGTGGGAGCCAGTGGCTAGTACAAATCATACTGATAATTGTTTAGCAGGATCGGATGCCATCTACGATGACAACAATGGAGATTAGAAGGATTAGGTGGTCTCGTTCCTATGCTCAAGTTTGGTTGCGAAGATGAAATCTATGCTCGTTGACTTTCTACGCCGACTCTGATGATTGCCCATGAAGGAGGAGCCTTCACCCTCCAACACGCTATGTTTACTCTGACGCCATTCTATGTGCATTTCCGCTAGTATGTGTTGTACTTAGGTGTGTTATCAAGCACTGTAATACCTTGTAAACTTGTAATTCTACGATGTATGAATGGTGGTATCAACTGAACAATAATAATGTGACAGCTTGGTCTTCCTAGAATATCACATTATGATGTAATCTGTGGATTTCCCTTCAAGGAAATCATGGATCGTTTCACCTGTCCTATCACAGCCAGTTCCCCCCTCACGGTGTGGATGTTGTGCTCACATTCTTTGGGCTCTTCATCGTCAGAAGAAGAAGGCGAGCCCAGCGGTGACGCGGCTCGCGTCACTAGGGGACGCGATGGCAATAGGGCCTCCTAGATAGTGGCCGGCCATGGCATCGAGCGCGCTAATGAGAAACTGTTGCACCAAGAGATGCATCAGACTCCTCCTTACGAAGTCAATAATAGATCTTTCCTCACCTGAACCCCATCAAGCCTAGGCGGAGGGGGGCACGCCCCTATTGGCAGGGCCCTCCTCTGGTTCCCCCCGCGAACGCTTCTCTCTGGCCATGTATGGAAGAAAAGATCTGACAACGGTAGGAGATGCGACGTATAAAGGAAGGTGAGCGTGCAAAGGCTACTATGTAGATGTATTAACTTCCCTTCCCTCTTCCTCTATTTTATAGGTAGGGGATGCACATGATCGATGGAAATCCTAGCAGTCTTCACGGGCGAAAGCGGGAGTTAAGGCCTGGCTACGCCCCCACGATCTCTGAGAGGCACAGCTTCTGAGATAAACGTGTGGGGAGATGAGCCACCAAAACCGATGCCACAGCTTCATCGAGAAGGAAACCATCCACGTTACAGCGGAGGTCGTGGGGCCCAATGGTCCGAACCCCAACGCACCATCACCCGAGGAGGTGCAGGCGAGTGAACTGACACTCAAATCGAGTACTTGGCCCGGCTCACCACCTCAGCAGGTGTAAGCGGTAGTGATTCGTTCACTATCGACCCTACCCCTTCTAGAGTCACGGGGGTATTCGGGAGGGTCACCAGTATGACCCTAAAACCTTTGACACTCGGTGTCACATAAATCTCCCAATACCTGAATGAGCTCGAAGTACCTTATTTCAGCAGATGTGTGCCCCTCTGTGGGAAACCAAAAAACTGGTTGGCCCAAGCCTGTAACCAAAGTACGAGCTCCTGGAATCTAGAAAAAGAGTTTTATGACATGCCCCCGCTGGTCAGGATTTGTCCTGCCGCTTCCTTTTAGTGATAGCGGACGTTCACTCATTCTACCCGTTACCAGCTCGAAGAGTAACATGCGCAACTACCCACAGCTGGTCACGCGTTCGTTATTCGCCCACAGTGGTTCCCGACCCGGGAGACTGTTATATTGGCCTTAGGGCTCCAAGGCAATGTCCTCGCTCTTCCCACTAATGAGGCTCATGAAAATTTAGATCACGTTACTTAACAGGTCTCTAAGAAAAACATGACGCCCTTAGTGTCTGTTAACAAATGACCTATGTTAGGTCACCCTAAAAATCAGCTGGCATAGTGACGCGCGAGTGATGGAGGTGCATCTACCCCATCCTCATTATTGTTCTATGGCTAGGACTTAATGATGCGCAATCACTAATATATGCCGGAATACGTCGGGAACCAACTTCCTGAGTACCACGGTGTTTTCACCCTAACATGGCGCCTACGGACGTCCTGGAAGCTACGCTTCCGGTTATCGGGTGCTACCACCTGAACGTGATGTTGACAACATCCCAATGGATACACCTAGGAAACTACGTTTCCCGATATAGGGTGTACCACCCGAGCTAGGCGCTTACAACTGCCAGGGAACTACATTCCTTGATGTACGGTGTACCGCCGCCCCACTCGATGCTTGAAGAAGATTCTCGCTACCCGAGAAATGCCCTTCATACTCGAATGGCAACATACTGGCTCTCCAAATGCTTGGGTATATCTAGTTGCACTGCTCAAAACTTCGGCACCCAAAGGTGCTCACTGGTACTTATAGTATGCAGAACTTGTAGTGAGAATTGCGACGTCCCGAGGGCTAAAGCTACATGCTAGCTTATCATTAAGTCCTACGGGGCTACTTTCAGATATATGGGACAGGGGTACCTGCACCGCCCGTATATGTGACATCACCAGGCTATCGGCCCAGCAACCGTCAAGGAGGACGCCCACAAGCGCTGACGTGATCAACCAATCTGGAGGTCAAGGCAAACCAAGGCGGGTGTATCTGGACGATAGCTTAGGTTCAATCTCTTGAGCATATCGTGTAACAAACTAGGAACTCAATCTCTTAGCCCGATCGCCCTGTCTGTAACCCTACCTCTCCTACTTATATAAAGGAGGGTAGGTACCTCGGGCTCGGGATCCATCTTCCTCCATTCCAATTTACTATGTAGCTAGGAGCAACAGCCCCTCTAATTGAGCATACGAATACAAGAGGAGCCGCATCACTGGAGTAGGGTTTAGCGCGCCACCGCGCCCCGAACCAGTATAAATCTCTATGTCTCATGTGTTACCATCTGATTCCATCTACGCGATCACGTTGCTGGATATTGCCAGAGCAAAACAATCCGACAGAAAGTTGTACTCTATTCCCAGTTATTTTGTTTGATTTTCCTTCTGTATATCATTTGCATATTTCGGAAAGAAAAATGTGGTTACCACCCTTTGAACTCTTCAGGTTCCAGATTGTAGTCACTAAAGCAAGCTAGAAAGAAAATCTTAGTGTGTCCCATCCAAAGTTCTCTGATTCTACATCCAGCACGAACCTCTCCTTGAGAACCCAGATCTCTTTTATGACAATGCCATGTTCTTTAGCAATCCATTGCCCACAAATGCTGTTGTCTGCTTGCCCTTTTTTATTTTTGTTCCCTTTGCCCACCAGTTGGCTGTTCGCCTTTGATGCAAACCATATTGTTTAATTGATTGCTTTATTTTAAACTTCTGATATCACAAAAAGAACATCGATTTTCATCAGGAGGAAATATATGTAGATGCACAGTTGTCATGGCTTAAGTGTTCAGATGATTATAAAATAATATTACTATTTATCAAATAATTATTAGTATTTTGGCAGACTTTTATTTCATTATAGCGTGACTCTGAGATAATTTATAGTACAAGCTGTTGGACAAGTTCGTCATTTATTGATTACATGTGCCAACATTTTAGGTTTCTTTGTCAAGTAGCTGAGTGTTTTTACTCTGCATATAACATCTCTATCTGAACTTATTGTACCTTGTACAGGTTTCATTTTCATGTAGACATGCAAAAAATGGGCTGCTGGTGGATCTAGGGTCCCTATAATTCAGAAGATTAAGGCAGATAAAGTTTCACTAGGTTGCAGCTGCTGTCGTCTGTTGGTATCTACTGCTGATTCCAGTCATTGGATTGCGTAGACATGACAATATAATTTGTTCTATTAACTTGCGTTGTTCTTGCTGAGCCTTCATGATGTCATTTTACTTCTAGTGCACATTTTTTGGATTTACTCAGCATTCACAAGCAACGTATATTATCGGAGCTCAATCTCGCATAATCTAACCTGATAACTTGATCAATCTGGTTCGAATTTAAGTCAGACCTTGCATATGTTTCTATTTCTTTACATGAATGTGTGTTGTCTTCGTTCCACAGAGCAAAGGGAGTATATTGAATGGCAACTGCGCACTAGCAGTGATGTTATTGTTACTACACCTGCGCACTAGCACCCAAAATGACGTGTGATGTTCTTGTTACATGCATGGGTGCGAACATGAATCTTACACGTTTAGTCCCGATTCCATCGTCCGATCCGTAGGGAGGTGATCCTAAAATAGGAAAATTTTGTTAGGGTCCAGCAAACACAGATTAAGTCTTTGATTATATGGGCTTATGACAGTAGTGAGTACTGCTATAATGTAACCCATATGGGTCTTATTCCTCTTGAAATCAATATGTGATGGTGTTTCCATAGAGGGATATATGCCAAGGTTTTAGTTGTTTGAATTCCATTTACATTGGTTTTGTTGCAGTCCTGTTGCATTGCACTGCACTTGATCGTCAGATGGCCTCACTGATGAATCCCTTGCCAAGCCTTCTTCTGTACAACAAGGGTAACCAACCAAATCCTCAAAAAGAGATGTGGTATCTCCTGTTGCTTCAAGAAGGAGAAAATTGTGGAATAGTCTTATATATTAGCCACAGAGTTGAAGTGTATCAGCAATGTCACAAGTTGGACTTCACATGCCTTCACCGAATGAACGGTTGTCAACCATCCATACAATATAATACCTATATATACTGTCCTTATTATGTGTTTTAGTAGACTTTTTTTAAAGTTATGTTAGAGCACAGCAACCATCAAAACAGCAACAATCCTAGTCATATGCATGTTAGCAAAACCCAGCATAGGAAAAGAAAAACTAAGGGAGTGTTGTTCTTCACCATCTTAGGGCACCAATGGAAGCCTTCTTATTAATTAGCTGGCTTCCACATAGGATTTTCATTGAGTTACATCCATGCATTGTTCATGTTCAGTCATCATGCTTGCTAGTGCGAGATTTATCTCAAAATAAAAAGAAAGGGATCGGAACACTAGCCATCAACAAGTGCATTTCACTCCAGAAAGATTATTCTGGTTGCACTCAATGCAAAGTAAACGACTACATGAACTGAATATTAAAAGTAGAGCAAATTGTTATGATTCAAATATGCAGACTTGTATGAAAATGGTAAAAAAAAAGGAATGTTAGCTATAGCTGAGGTAACATTTAACAACGAACTGAGCGTAGCTCAGCTGGTTGAGTTCCTTGTGATGGAACCTGCCTACCCGGGTTTAAGTCCTCGACATACATGGGTGCTCGCATTTTTCTGGATTTATTTCAGGATTAACGGCGCTATTCTTTCAGTGGTAGGCGACATACCCGTCGATAGCGACGCGCCTGTGGTGACTTCGTCAATTTCGAGATTTGCCAGTCCAACTCAGTTCTTCGGAAGTTATCATAGGGGTAGGGTGTGGGTCCGTGCGTTCATATGGGTAAGTGTGCGCTCGTGTATGTGAACGTCTGCCTCTGTGACTGGGTCTCGCAAAAAAAAAGAGGTAACATTTAACATCCCTGCAAAAATTTGGACCAATAATTTCAGTTATGGCGAGGCTAGTATATGTTGTACTACCTCCATTTTTGTAGAATGCATTAGGATTTCAAAACATTTTTAATGCTAATAATTATGCTTAGTGTGAAATATTTTTCAACTATGCCAAACCTAATAATACAACAGAAAAGATTCGTTTCAATACCCCAAACCAAACGATCCACTTATCTGCTTGACCCTCTGAACAAAATATATATCCGATGTGCACCCAAGCCACATCATGATAGGGAAGAGGAGTTCACCCAAGTTAATATATAAATGCATCATGTTGTTCCTCCAAAACTTCTATAAGAACGAACAATCAGGTCTGTAATAAATCATGGGACATCTTTTTCACTTATACTCCACAAGAAAAATTATAATGGTTTATATCTAAATGTGTATACCAAAAAAGTTTGCTAACATTTTACAAAATGTTACTACAAATGGATATAGACACTATATATATACCCCTCCATAAATTTCATTGACAAACTCAACTTAATAAAAATAAAATATTAAATAGCTTTTAGAGACACAAAGGGAATGACCTTTGAAAATGCCATGTCCATGCAAGCGGTTAAGCGCCTATGAAAACCCTTTAACATGTGGTTCAAATGGAAAGGTTTCCAGTTGTCATCAGCAACCACTATGTAGTCGCGGTTAAGCGCCTAACATGTGGTTCAAATGGAAAGGTTTCCGGTTGTCATCATCAGCAACCACTATGTAGTCGTGGTTAAGCGCCTATGAAAACCCTTTCACATATCAGGGGGGGGGGGGGGGGGGGGGTACACTTTTAAATCATATCTACACACATCTCCGTGTACCCAAGCCAAATCATTTATTATCAAACACTAGCATGAAGAAAACATGGCATACACAAAGGTTTGTAACTACAAACATACGAGTCTTGTATAGCACTCCACACAAAAGCATTATGTATATAGCATGCCACGGTTTGTCATGTATACGCTGAATAGATGGATCTTGCATACATACACAATATGCATTACACATGTAGGATAGACCACACTGCAATATACGGAAAGCATGCCTGTACATGCATTGTTCCAGTCACCAGCAATTGTCCTCAATGTTCGACACACTCGTTGAGGAGCTTATGTATTGGGTCTGCCACTCCAGAGCACTTGGTGTACATGTCAACTCCTTTGTACACCTCCTCCATCACACGCACAAGGTCTAACATCGGATCTAGCAGTGCAACTGGTACTGCTTGATCCCTTTTGAATAATTCCTGATTGATGCACCTCCAGTGCTCCTCTACAAGGCAGATCATTGCTTGTTTTGCTTCTTGAACAGTGGCACCATGCTCCCTTACATAGCACTCGACTGCAGTAACACACTTGCTTCTTTCTTCTTTCTCATTCTGTCAAATTATATACACACTTGAGCCTTGAGGAGGTATATATAATATAAGCATCTGGATTGTGTGTGTGCTTGTGTGTCGGTGTGGATAAGCGTGTTCTTGGTTGTGTGTTGTTACCTCGTGTCCAGCAACATCATCCATCAAGCGGCACAAGGTTGTTGAACTTTCTATAATTTTAGGATATGAGCGAGCCCACGTGAAAATTTCATCATCGCTTGGGAACATTCCAGCGAAGGATATGATGGCTATTGGCCAGTACAATATGCTCACTGCAGCAGCCTGCTTCAGATATTCATGCACTGTTGGCACTTGTCCCTCTTCTCGCCATACCAACTCTTGTACCATAGCCTTGCTTCCCTCCTTCAACTAAATTTGAGTAAAATGGAATGAATATAAACACATCAGTTGGAAACACAAAAGGCTTGGCATCAAGTGTTTCTTAAAAAAATTGTAGACTAAACCTATTCTTTGCATGACCCAATTCAATTTTGGGTCTAGTTAATGATCTACTGAAACTAGTAGTTTTCAAAACAGTACATGCTGAACAGTCTACACATAATTTAACTGTCCTCATAATAAGTGAACAATACATGTAGCTTGATGTAGTGGTAACTATGGGCATCCAGACATACAGTTTACAGATTACTAGTTGATTTCCTTATGCTTCCTGGATTTGAATATTTTTACCAATTTGTTTCGATGATTTTATTTTTAGCTCTAGAAAAACAATGTGATTCTCATTTCTTTCAGTGAACATGACTAGACACATTTGTCCTCAAACAATTGACATATGCATATGGATATTCAAATGTAAGGACTTAAGTGCATTGTGATTTGATTTGATAAACCTGGAATCTTGTTTCTGCGGAAAACATTTTATATACTGTACCTCAACGGCCCTTTTTAATTTGATGCATATCATTTTATTGACCAATGCCATCATAGTCAATTGGACTAATTTGATTAATTTGGATATAAGGTATTTGTCTCATGGCAAGTGGAGGTACCGAAACACCATACCATTAATAAAATAAGGGCCAAGATCAGATTTCTTGAAGATATGAGAGCAATATGTAAATATTGTATGGAAATAGCTAGCTCATATTTCTATTTCGCCATGCTATTTTTGTTCTCGTAACTCATGGGTACTAGTGGTGCAACTGACAATCTCCACCGGAAAATAGTGGTGGAACAACTAAAACAATCGGTTCATGTGTAACTATTAGTTTTTCCACTCCGACACGTCTAGTTTTTGAGTGGGCTCTATAGATACCACTTCAACCTTCCTTGAAGGTGCTAGTTCTCAAGGCAAGGTTCGTACACATATTTGATTTTCTATGTGGCTAAAAATAAGATATAGAAGATCATAGGAATTTGCACAAGATTGGAGACTTCACTAGTGTTAGTTTATGCCTGCTTGTGTGCATATCGATTGGTGTTAGGCTAGATTTGGATCAAGTAAATGCACAATGCTAGATACCATTGGTAGTGTTTTACCTTGTGAGACACTCCAAGCAAGATTATGGCTAGGGCACAAGATTTTCTAACCAGCACAAGTTGCCCCTGCATGCTAAAGTGGTGATGCACTTATATAGTCAACATAGTGTTAAGTGTTAGCTATCCAGGTACGGCCTAGTTGGAGAAAGGTAAAAGGTGTATTCTGACTTAAGTTAAGGCATGGCTTATGGCTCAATAATTTTGTGGTTTGATGGTGCATCAAGTTACACTCATAAAAAAAATAGAATGTATTTGTGTGGCATATGTGTCTTAATTGTATTTTAGCATTTTATTTTGTAAGTGCCATAATTTTCAATCATGACTGCATCTATGTCATTCTATATGCATACATATGGAGGAAAGTTTCGGTTGCCACAATTTGCTACTTATTCAGTCCATCAGATTTAGGTTTGCATGAGACCTCAGACAGATTGATGCCCATAAAGGTCTTAGTGTTCATGTATGCGTAATGAAATTTGGCATGATTATAGTGTCATGGAAAAGGTGATATCGATACTGTAGTTAAGAGGAGTTAATCATTGTTAGATGTAAAGTATTTTCTACCCATTAACATCAGATGACAATTTGGTACAAGAAATAATGTAATAAACTTTTCATTTCCATACAAATTCATGCGTCACTGATCACACGTTAATCCAGCAAATAAGAAACTACAAGCGCCGCATTCATGATAGGAATTGCAAAGGGAAGAGTCCCATAAGAAATTTGTATACTATAACCCACAATAAAGATCTCGAAAGCACAGTACTGCTAATTCAGTAGCCCTATTAGATTGAAGTTAAAAATGTTCTATATAAGGTCAATTATTTTCACTATGCGACAAAGAAGCAAGGACGATACTGATTCTAACAAATATCTAGCAACGAAATGGTTAAATTAGATACAATTGTGAACCAAACATATATACCCTCGAAACCATCTGTAGTATGCATAAATTTCAATACCACAAACATTATTTTAGGAGCCTCTCTAATTAATAGAGGCGGGCGTATCTAGAGACTGCCTCCGTAAATGGCTAGATGGCCTCTAGGCAAATGAAAGCTTCTGAAAATCATTTACGGAGGCGGGCGTCCTATGGTGGCCGTCTCCATTAATTCTCAATTAACAGAGGCGGTCGTCTTAGGACACCCGTCATCTCTGTAAATCAATTTTCAGAGATGGACATCTTAAGATACACTGAAAATCGCTATCGCCATATATTCTAAGCGTCCGTCTTTAAAAAACAATTACAAAATATAGTTTCATTTAAAAATAATTCATAACTTTTTCATATGGACTCGGATGAACACTGCTAAAAAAGATTTTGTGAGACAAGCTAGTTTTATTAACAGAGACGGTCACAAAAATTACGTCTCCCCTAAAATAACAAAGGATTTTCGGAGACGGTCATTTTATTGTTGGAGGCCGCCACGACTTGACCGTCCCTCAAAATGGATTCACCGAGGAGGTCAAAAACTGCCCGTCTCATAAATCCATTTACAAAGGCGGGCCTCTTAAGATGTCCGTCTCTGAAAGTGGTGGCCATTTTCAGAGGCGGACTCCTTATGTGGCGCATCTCTGTTAATTGAGCCCGATCTAGTATCCATCTTGTGGCCCACAATAATCCGTTAATTAAACCCTAGCTACCACAATCCTCTCTCTTTCACACCCGTCTGTGCGCTTCAAATTGTTTTAGAGTCTCAAATATGTGTTTTAAGTTCATAGGTTTTGAAATAAAAAATTTAGAATTTATAAATGATCTTAAATGTTCACATAGTTTATTCCAAAGTTGTAGTGACCGACCTGATCTACATTTCTTGTTGATAAGTTTTAGATTTGAAGCATTTTAGTATCTCAAATATTTGTTTTAAATTCACATGTTTTGAGATTCAAAATTTTGAATTTCTCAAACAATGTCCGATGTAGACACATCCTATAATAATAAACTTTAGTGCTTGACAAGATTTAAAACTTTGTAGTTGAATTTTTTTATTTGAGTTTATTGAGCAGCCAAAATATAAGATTACAAAATCTTGATATAAAAAATAAATGAGTGTGTGGTGTAGTGGTAGAGAGGCGTTAACGTTGGTTTGATTCCTCAAACACCCTAATTTTTTTGTTTTGGAGTTTTCTGGAAACTAGGCTCGCCTCGCTACCCGTCTCTGTTAATACAAAGTTTTCGTCTCCAAAAATGTTTCATATAGTAGTGTTTGACAAAAATATCTTAATTATACACCAATGTGTTATTACAACATAAATAGGTTGTAATAAAAGGGCATAAATCATAAATTTGTATACATAACTAAAACCCCACAATTATAAACAATATGCTTCTTCACAAATGGGTTTCACAAAACCATGTGTGTTTAAACAATGTTTTTAGTCAAATTGGAATAAGTGAAGACTTCTACAATCAAAATGAAATTCATGACCAGGTAGCATGTGAGAAATCAAAGTGTACTAAAAATTTGTTATTTAACATATATATTCAAATTTTTAATACTGTATATGAGGTGAAGATTAAGACATTTTCTGAAAGAGCATATCATCTTAAGATACATTTCAAATAAATCAAAGTAGGAAAATTACATAGGTTAGCTACTCAGTTACTGTTGATTTGGAGTGCCTACCCTGAATAAAGAACAAACTGGATGTTTTGTATGCATATGTCATGAACTTTGTACTTACAGTTTCCTTGAAACAGTCAATTGCCACTGGTGAAGCACCATCCTTTGACACAAATTCTTCGAGAGTCTTGGAAATATGGAAAATTAAATACCAGTAGCAGTCCCCAATCTGTTTAGCAGCTTCTTCGTTCCAACTATTTGTTGAAAACCACAACAATAGTAAGTGACATAGCCGCAATTAAATCTGAAAGATTGTAGTCCATTCGATGCAATCCAGCTCTTATTAAAACAAAATGGGTAGGAAGTTAAGACTCACACTCACTCAAATTAAGGTCTTCTGTTGTATATGGGAAGAGGCACCATCTTGGCTAAGGATAGACTAGTCAAAAGAAATTGGAATGGATGTCCACATTGTTACTTTTGTAATCATAACGTTCAACATATATTTCTTACTTATATGTTATTTGCTATTAATTCTATTTGTCATCTAGTTAAAATTGCCATAGACCATGCTCAATGCAGCCTTAGTGAGGGTGACTGCTCTCTTTTGGGCCATATGGTTATGTGAAAATGATATTACTTTTAATAATAAACTCATAATCACCCTAGGAGCAAAATTTTTTGACATTTCTGTGGAAAGAGTTAAAGCGACATGATATTGGCGATATTCCATGCCATGAAGGTAATAGCTATGGTGGTCGTCGCTCAGAATAGGTACTAGTTTCAATGTGGCTGATATTGTAATCCATGTCTTGCTCTGTTCTACATATTTCAGATAATCCAACTCTTGGATGATGTAATAAGTGACAGTGACTTTATGCAGTACATGCAAAAATGGCACAATCTTATTGGTAACTTATCTTAAAAAATAAATCTGAACAAAATATAGCACTATTTTCATTATTTAATAAATAGTTGGCTGGCAAATTGAGTGTAGCTCAGATGGTTAGATTCACCACAAGTTCAAGTCGTCGATTTAGCACCAAAGGTGACATCTTCTTGGATTTATTCCATGATGTTACTACGTTTCAGTGGTATAAAATGTACCAGTTGACAGTGAGGCATTTGTGCAGACTCGGTCAATTCTCTAGATCTAATTGCTCTACAAAAGGTACTATGATTTGAAGAACAGTTGGCTGAATTTCTCCAACTACACTGAAATTTATTGCCGTCAGCCAGGAATTTCCACCTGTTGTTCTTGTAACCGTGTGGAATGTCACATTAGAAAAGTCCAAAGTGGTCGGGGGCTCCGTTATCTCTCTAAGACAATCTAAGCATGCATAACTGTGTGTGTGTATATATATATATACAGAGAGAGAGAGAGAGAGCACTACTGACCTGTAGCTGGGCATCCAATAAACAATTCTGCAGCTGGACCTAATAGGCACGTTGGATGGATCAAACAAGGCCATCCATCCTGCTCAAATGAGCCCAGTCTAGTCACATGTGCAGCCCCATGGTAAGTAACCCCGCTGGCTTGGCTTCTAGCTCGCTAAAAGAGAGGCTCTTGCTTGCTAATCAATCGAAGACACCTTAAATTTTTCTTATTTCTTTGTTTTTTGCTGCAGAAATCCCAGAATGCTCGGAGCCCCATCATTATCTCTCCAAGTCACTCTCCTCATAAAGACTAGAGCTTCCACATGGCTTAGCAATTTGTGTTAGTGTCGTACCTACGTAGAAATGTTTTCCATGCCAGAGATGCCACGTGACCAAGCATTAATTTAAATAGTGATTGAGCTTTAGTTAAATGTTTCGAAGGTGGTGCATTGTATCACATTTTGCAAGGAAGTTTACATGTGCTGGTCTTTGCTCTGGACATAAGGGGATCCCTGTTTACATATAACCTTTTAGTTTAGTTAATGAGTTTCTATATTCGGATTGACTTTGCTATATGTATGTGATGAAGGGACTTGACAAATTTTTTTCTTGGCCCAGCTTTAGCGATGCCTCCATAGACAACAACAATCTCACTACATGTCATGCCCTAGAAAATCTGCACTACAGGTTATGATAGATCTGTTGGGTTAACTAGAAAACCACATATCAGTTCGTTGTTGATCCTTATGGTTACCATAGAAACACCTAGAATACTCTTGTGGAAAATCTATAATGTGACCATGGGCTGGTGGTCTAAGAATGGTGTCCATACCAGACGCCAAAAGTTGCATCTGATAGCAAGTAGCAAGGTTTCCATCAACTATGATGATTTTGGAAGCAAGAATAACAATGAGGTAGAAACCTCTTTTGTTGATTTATTGAACGGCATTCCTAAACTTGGCACCTTGTCAGACAAGACAAACAAAAATATGACTAAACATGTTTGGATCGAGTCGTTGAATTATAAAAAATGCCAAGCTTGAAAGCTTAGTTGCTATTGATGCTTCAATCAAACCATCTTTGCATGAAAAACATTTTTGACTTTCCTTCGTTTTTAGTTCTGCTACGATGCATAAACAATTTGAGTAGTCATAATATATGGTGATGAAGTTCCAAGAACACACCTTTGGACTGCTTGGTTAAACAGATGAACCTCTTCCATGGTTCCATATGAATCGAATATGTCATCAAACATCGTCAATAATGTCAACAGTTTTGCTAACACCATCCGTGCCTTAGCATACTGGGGTTCATAGAAAATACCCAAAGCCCAATAGTAGCACTCAACTGGGCGTTTTCGCATATACGGACCAAGGCTACTAGGATTTAGGTCCTTGTACCACCACCTTCAATAAGAAGTTGAATTAAAAGTCACCATATTGTGCAATTAATTAATCTATGTAATCTCTAACATAAATGCATCTTCCATCGTCAAAGTGTCAAATAGGGGCAAGCAGTTCATATTTTTTTGCTTTTTGATTGATCCCTTGGCTGCCTATGTAAGATTATTGTTATTGATGGATAGAAGATTTTCTCTACTCACAGTGAGATGGTCCTGACTTCATCACGGTGCATTTGCTGCAAGATGTGAAAGTTAAGCTTAGCAAGCTCAACTATATCCCGATTACTTTCATCACCATCCTCGTAGATGGAGATGTAGAGCTTGGCCTCAAGCCTCTTTATTCTCCGCTGAGTTGGTAAATCTAGTGCATGCAACACTTCCTGGAGGACGGGCTTGGGCAGTTGGCCACCGTTTACTAGGGATGATAGGCAGTCCTTGGTAAAGATTGTTGCCTTCCTGAGCAAATCCTCATCACTTTTACCAAGGTGAGCTGCCTCGTACAGACTGAGCAAACCGTCAACATTAGATCGCAGAGCGTCTTTGAAGTCGCCATTCTCATCCATGAAGTTGTTGAAAATTTCTACATACAACAATATTATTACAAATTAATTAAATGTATTTGGAATGTTTTGCTTGTATAAACCTATTTTGTAGGTGTCCATATAGTTGATGTACTAACATTTGGTAATAGATTTTATTGCATACATTAATTACTTTTGCCAATAGGCAAGTTGGTGTACTAACATTTGGTAATAGATTTTATTGCTTCCCGTTCTATTGGCAAAAATAATTAATGTATGCAATAAAATCTATTACCAAATGTTAGTACATGAATCTACATGATAAGTAAATATTTTAATTGTTATAGGTACTTCATTAGAGATCTCTAATACCTAGAACAAGTAAACTCATTGCTTATCCATTTGCAGAAATTAATGTAAGTAATAATGTTCATGATATATATCATAACTACCAGAAGCAACGTCGTAGTGATGCTGTCTCAATAGACGGAATTGGAGGGCGAGTGTAGACAAGTCATCTGCCCCCACTGAAGTTCTACTAAGAATATGCATGAATTTGGAAATGTCCTCCTCGAAATGGTAGCCAAGGCCAAGGCGTTGCAAGGCATCAATAGTCTTCATTCCTAGAAGCAAATCTTCTGTGTTCCTTATAAACCCTTGGATCATGCATCGAACCTTCCACACAAGTTCATCCCGCCTATCCATAATCCTATGGTCGGGCTTTTGACAGGTGATAATTAACAATTAAAATAAAAAGAAACAGCCAATGCAATTTTGTGAGAAGATTAACATAAAGAAAAATGTATGTGTATCTGGATTTACGTTTTTTCTACCTGGCTAGAGCAAGGTAAAGGGCTAAGCTGCATGAAGTATTCAGTCCATTTACTTTCCTCCAGTGTCCTTATTGATGGCCGTTTAGGGTCCTGGTCTCCCATGACACCTTTTCTTCTCTATGGAACACATGCATCGCATGGGAACGAAAGGTTATCTTATTATCCGTATAGAGTTTCAAAGAAAAGGTAATCAGATAATCATACATATCTTATTGTTCAATGCACAAATTAAAAAGAAAGTGCTCTTAGCAAAAAATTCTGATGATAACTATAAGTTAACCATCTTATTAAAAACTAATTTAGGTTCAAAATATTTCAAACATTATATAGTTGCATCATGTTTATCAAGTTATTTTTAGATTAATCTGATTGATTGGTTGCTTGAATGAAGTTTGAAATTGAACACTGTTCCAATAATGGCAGTGTAAGTATCAAAGAAATCCAATGTTTGACCTTTCTTCCTTAATCCATGCAAATACAACCATATATTTTTTTCCTCCTGTGTTTGGCCTAGTCCACTATGTGAACGCAGGCATACACAACTGGCTACTTTGGGCAGAGCTATTCTGATGGCCACCATTAACTCAGCTCCTCATAATCTCATTTGTACCGTCGACATATAGCAACTATTGGCAAACATCATCTTATACGTCGACAAATAGCTAAAATAATATTGATCAAGAGCTCTATCTTGGTTAGCCCTTCCGTCGCTAGCACTGGGGTAAATTATTCCTAATGTCATGGTTTATTGTCGGAACCAATGTTCTTGTATGGCTAATTGTGGGTAGCACTATCTAAAGCCACAACAAGATCTAGCATTAGAATCTTGGTCGTGCCAGCGGTTAAGAAGGGCGTGAAGAAGGGGAAAAAGAAATAGATCTCGATTGTAAATAGTAAATACACGAAGAATATCGGGCATGTTCACTGCATCCACTGTAGCAGCTGCATCTGTTGTTTGTACAGTAATATGTGAGATGGAGTTGCCGCCGCAGCTACTACAGTCGCTGCAAAAATGGCTCCCAAACAGGTCCATCGTTTATAAAGAGAAATAAAAAAAACACAAACAAGGTAATATCTCTCATTATCATTTTTCTTCATGATAATCAATATTACTTTAGCTTTAAAATATTAATGCAGGATGATACTTCCAACAGCCAGGGCAGTTGTAGGTGACTATTTGGCTGATGGTGCTTGTCGGGTTTGCAGGATGTTCTTGTATGGCTAATTGTGGCATGCATTTGTTTTGTATCTACAGGATGATGCTACAAACTTGTATTTTAGCTGTGTGTGG
The DNA here is from genome assembly GCF_019320115.1 of Miscanthus floridulus. Classification (NCBI taxonomy): domain Eukaryota; kingdom Viridiplantae; phylum Streptophyta; class Magnoliopsida; order Poales; family Poaceae; genus Miscanthus; species Miscanthus floridulus. Next base: position 53,650,780 of record NC_089589.1, on the reverse strand, counting down.
AAGACATCGCGTGTGTGTCTGTGGGCGGTTGGGCGCGCGCGCGAATTTGTTTTGATGTTGGTTGGATGCTTAAACGAGCTGCCTGCAGGCCAGAACGTTGTGAACTTACATCTTGTGTTATTAGTTCTGTGGATCTGGTGGTCTTTGGGTGAATTCCGTGCGAGCAGTGCTCAGGAAAATAGGTAGCTAGTAGGTGCCGTTCCTTATTAGGGAGTAGACAACAAATTCAAAACTACATGCATATGTTTTCTGTTGTTACGGAAGCCCCCAAAGAGAAGCTAATAGATATAGATTGATAAAAATATAAACATCACCAAGAAATAGAACAACATCTACAATCAATGAAATGTGTTCTAATTGTTGAGTTGCATGTGGTCGTTGGGGTAAGGGGGTACTTACCGTGCCGGATGCGAGGGAAGAGAATCAGGGCTTCTACCGGCAGTGCTCCTTCTCAGTTGTAGATGATATGAGGCCCAAGAGGTGGAGCGGGTGCATGTATATAGTGAGCGAGAGCTGTCTATAAGACATCCACATCATCTTCCACTAATAGCCATGTCATATCACTAACTTCCAACCTAAAATGCGAAGTCATGTCACTAACTTCCAACCTCTCAATGCAAGCTATCCACGTCATCTCAAGTTCTATCTCAACATACAAGGCATCCACGTCATCTTCCACTAATAGTCATGTCACTAACTTCCAACCTCTTAATTCAAGCTATCCACGTCATCTCAAGTTCTATCTCAACATGCAAGGCATCCACATCATCTTCCACTAATAGTCATGTCATCCCACTAACTTCGAATCTCTTAATGCAAGCTATCCACGTCATCTCAAGTTCTATCTCAACATGCAAGCAAAGTTCGGCTAGGCGGCGACTACGCGCGCCTAGTCGCTGGGCATAGTCGCGCATCGCGGCGCTAGACCCCGCCGGTCCTGCTCCTCCTCTGCTCCTCCCCTGCTCGTCCAAGCTCGTCCCCTGCTCGTCCCCGACTCGCGCGCCGCCGGTCCTGCTCATCGTCGACTCGCCGCCACCGTCCTGCTCGTCCTCGACTGGAACCCCTCGCGCCGACGCCGCCAGGCCCGGAGCTGGAGCCACCGCCATCGCCGCCTCCACCACCGCTTCCGACGCTTCAACCCCTGGCACCGCCGCCTCCTCCACCGGCGAGGCAGGAAGGGCCCTGGAAGTGCGCGGCCGCGTAGAGCAGCAGCGCCAGCCCCAGCGCGCATGGCGCCCTCGTCCCGCGTCTCATGGTCATGGCCTCCCGCTCTCCTTCGCCTCCTCGGTGCGGTGGGTGTGCCTGCGCGCGCGCTGGCTGGAGTTGGAGCAAGTGGCGAGAGCGCGAGGAGGGCGAGAGGGAGAGGACGGGATGATGCAGAGCGCTCGGGGGGCTCGCCTCGTGTGCTAGGCTACCACTGCAAGATGGTGCTTTCGCCACGTCTTATTGTACTAGCTGGCTAGCTGCAGGACGCTGATATTTCCGTAGTGTTTTCTATCCAAATAAGTCACAACTTAGCGTTTTCTTTTTTTTTATGAACAGCTAGCTGTCTATTGACTAATTTACTAACTACTAGCTGTCAAAATGTGATGTAGGAGCTAGGAACATGCAAGAGTAAGCCAGCTAGGAATCAGATATGTCTATTGGCCCTCTTTTTATAGTTATATACATAATATATATATAATTTATGGCTATATTGCCAAAATGCCTAGGAAAACGCCTAGGAGCGCCTAGGACCGAGTACTCCTGACTAGGCGCTAGGCAATGGGTCAGCGCCTAGATTCCGCCTAGCGCCTAGCTGAACTTTGCATGCAAGGCATCCATATCATCTTCCACTAATAGCCATATCATGCCACTAACTTCCAACCTAAAATGCAAAGTCATGTCACTAACTTCCAACCTCTTAATGCAAGCTATCCAAGTCATCTCAAGTTCTATCTCAACATACAAGGCATCCACATCATCTTCCACTAATAACCATGTCATGTCACTAACTTCCAACCTAAAATGCAAAGTCATGTCACTAACTTTCAACCTCGTAATGCAAGCCATTCACGTCATCTCAAGTTCTATCTCAACATGCAAGGCATCCACATCATCTTCCACTAATAGTCATATCATCCCACTAACTTCCAACCTCTTAATACAAGCTATCCGCGTCATCTATCTGTATGTATGTCTGTCTGTCTATCTATCTATCTATCTATCTATCTATCTATCTATTTGCCCCTCGTGTGAAAAATATTTCACACTAAGCATAATTATTAGCATTAAAAATGTTTTGAAATCCTAATGCATTCCACAAAAATGGAGGCAGTACAACATATACTAGCCGCCATAACTGAAATTATTGGTCAAAATTTTTGCAGGGATGTTAAATGTTACCTCTTTTTTTGCGAGACCTAGTCACAGAAGCAAACGTTCACATACACGAGCGCACACCTACCCCTATGAACGCACGGACCCACACCCTACCCCTATGAGAACCTCTGAAGAACTAAGTTGGACCAGCAAATCTCGAAATTGACGAAGTCACCACAGGTGTGTCGCTATCAACGGGTACATCGCCTACCACTGAAAGAATAGCGCTGTTAATCCTGGAATAAATCTGGAAAAATGCGAGCACCCATGTATGTCGAGGACTTGAACCCGAGTAGGCAGGTTCTGCCACAAGGAGCCCAACCAGCTGAGCTACGCTCAGTTCGTTGTTAAATGTTACCTCAGCTATAGCTAACATTCCTTTTTTTACCATTTTCATACAAGTCTGCATATATTAAAGATATGAAGGCACGCCGAATCGGCGACCTCCCAGGGTGTCCACGTACGTTCTGTTTAGTTGGTGCGTTAGATAGAAATTCCACGGCTCAGATAAAGCAGTGCCTCCATGACCCACATGAAGTCTTACCTCCATGCATGCCATGGTAGGCTGAAGCAAGTGGGTGCATTGAATGGAGCCGATGAAAAATTGATTGAGCATGCATGCAAGCACCATCTAAAACTGTAGGTGTCCTTTACATGCAAGAAGTTACCATGGGAATTTACATCACTATGCCTTCTCCTTTTACATAGAGCGCGGCCTCCCAAGGTGTCCACATATGTTCCATTTAGTTGATGCGTTAGATAGAAATTCCACGACCCAGATGAAGTAGTACCTCCGTGACCCTAATGAAGTAGTACCTCCATGCATGCCATGGTTAGGCTAAAGCAAGTGGATGCATTCAATGGAGCAGATGAAAAATTGAATGAGCATGCATACAAGCACCATCTAAAACTGTAGGTGTCCTTTGCATGCACAAAGTTACCATGGGGATTTACATCACTGTGCCTTCTCCTTTTACATAGAGGAACTTACTGCCACCTAGTTTTTACATGGAAGGAAGCAACCCGTGGTGAGACCATAGCAAGGACCTCTTTACCTGCAGAAAATTTATTGGCTAGCAGGAATGTAAATCGCCTCATGCATGCACGAGTGCTCCCTAGGCTATATTAAAATTGTAGGTGCTCTTACCATCCAGATTTACCATGAACATGTGCACCGTAGCAGCAACCCCGGGTGAGACCATACTAAGGACCTCTTTACCTGCAGAAAATTTACTGGTCCGCAGGGATTTACATCACCTGTGGTTCAAAATTTACAGGTAGCTAAAGACAATGTGGTAGATTTTCCTACATGCACGAGTGTTCCCTAGAGTATATAAAAATTGTAGGTGTTCTTACCGTCCAGATTTGCCATGAACATGTGCACCGTACCTACCTAATAGTGCCTCTTCTGTATTTTGTTGGAGGTAAAATAGTATTTCTTTTACACCATGCATGCTAAGCTTTACGTGGCTTCGGTTAAAAAAATTCACATGCAGGCCAAGAGTAGGTGGGTCCATCTAGTGATTGGCCTCCTTGCTATCAGTGCATGAAGAACAACTCCCTCTTCGAGGAACAAACATCGGCATTTGTACTCTCACAGCCGTCCAAGCGTGCATGCACACGTTGCTTAGGTTGGACCCCACTCCCATTGATGAGGTCCTTGCACCCAGTGATGGCAGAAGCGCCCATGCCTCGTCCAAGCCTCCAGCTCCTGCCTATATAAGCATGTGGTGTGCCGCCCGGTGCTTCATTGCCTCCTCCCATTGCTTGCAAGTGGCCCCGCTGTAGTTCATATAGTTCATCCCTGCAGTAGCTTGTGTTGTTGTTCCTGGCCTTTGTGTTGGTGTTTCCCGATCCAACGTCGGTTGAGGCTCGTGTTCCTACCGGACGTCCACTGTATCATCCTAGGGATTCCAAAGCTATAAACATGATTGGAACATCAAGTGTTGCCTCTGGAAAAGACGACCAAGCACAAGTTCTTGCCATTTCTGAAGTTCCTAATGATCCAGAAGGTGGCTCAACCCCTCCTCCTGCTCCTGCCACAGTAGCTGATACTGAAACCTCATCCAGCAAGGGGAAGGAGGTACCCTCTGCTGTCCATGAGGAGCATGGGTATGTACTTTTGTGGACTAAGTAATCTATATCGTTTGCCATACCCACGTAGTGTACTCTTCGCACCCCTCGAAATTAGTTTACATGGTATTACGTTAGATTCCTCCAACATTGATCCTTATATGTGGCTATGGTCACCTTCCCGGGTGGAGTACGGCCCATGTATGGGTGATTTGCTTATATAGTTTTCTTTTGCAGAACTATTCTAGGCAAGAGACCAAGGTCTGCTCGCAGGGATCTATTCCCTGCAAAGAAAGCCGGGGCATGGTAGCTTATTCATTCTTATACTAATTTAGTGTTTGGTTGCATCAGTTGGGTGACAAAGTATTTCTAACTTGCAGCGACGAGTAGGCCTACGTCTTTGGGCTCCACCATCAACCACCTATCGCTGCACAGCTTCATCCAATAAATTTGCTGCTGTTCTATGCGCCCCATGTTGGTGCCATAATCAGTGTTCCAGTTTTAAGTGTGTCATGTAGTGAGTAGTGCACCGTTGTGCTATGAACTTGGCCTATCAGTCCGTGTGTTGGCCTTTGGAGGTCTCTGGGCTCATGTATCCATTAGTTCACTATGCTAGTTTAGTAGATAAGGATCTTTATGTCTTCGTCTTAGGTGCAGTGTCTAAACTAGGGCCTTTACCTGTCGGCCAGAGTGGCTTGGTAGTGTGTTGCCACCAGCCATTTGAGTTACTGAACTCGAAGAAATAATTTGTATGCCCCCCTGTTTGTTTTCGCTCCGTGTGTACTCGCTGCAAATCGATTAAAGTGTTTCGTCTAATTATCTCCCTTGTGGACATATCTAGTGCCTTGTACATTACACTACTATCTATGCAATGCGTGCACACGCACCTTGAGTCCTATGTGGTAATAAGTTTGTGTGGTTTGGTTCACGTGAGAATTGTACCTCTTGCCTGTGCTCTGGTTGGAGAATGAAAAAAAAATGCAAAACAGGAAAGTTCCGCCATGGAGAATGCGAAAATCAGGATGATGGAGTAGGGGGATGAACGCTAACCTGATTGTTTTGCTGCTTCTTCTGTTCAACAGTCTGCATGAACCAATTGCCTAGATTTGGATGCCGGTCGGGTTCCTGAAATAGATATATTGCCGTCGGAGGCAAGTTCCGCATGAAAGCCCTGCCAAAATTTAGCAAACATCAAAGTGAGATGCCTAGTAGGTACGATGGTTGCGCTTTACCAGTCTCACCGCTGCCTATGTTTAGTTGCTACTAGATCTTATTATTTAGTCTGGTCATCACGAGTTCCATTCCAACTGCACCACCAACAGCGCCCAATGCTGCTGGCAGTTCAAAGGTAATGAATTTTTACTAATACCGGGTGGTTTGTACAGCTCCTAACTTGTAGAGGACGAGCCGCCCACTTATTGTCCAACATATGTTTTTTTATCTAAAAATGGCACCATGAGAGCATTGCTTTCCCCGTTCCCATACCACCGTGGTGGCTGCGTGCTGTGTCCCCGTCGCTGCTGTGTCCGTCCACCTCGATTCGGCTCTTCGGACACGGTGGGATGGGAACCGAATACTGGAAAGCATGTCCTACTTATTTCCTTGGTGTGCCTTTGTTCATGGGCTTTAAAAGTTTCATATATTGGAATATCAATCGGAAAAAATTAGGTTCGTATTACAAAGGAAAGGCTGCAATAGATTAATCCCACGGATATGGAATTTTAGAATCTGAAACTCTGAGAGGATAATGCATACCACTACATTTTTAGGCACGACCATATGTTGGTTTCCCTTCATCCCTGCTAATTCCAACTAATTGACACACTTTATCCTAGCTTCTATACGAGTCTTGCGACCGGTGGTGACAATTTAAAGTATCATTAGCCTCACCGTTGTGTTGTTATCCACCAAATCATAGAAAACAAATTATCTTTTACCTGCCATGGGTAACAAAAAAAAGGAGGTGTGTATACCTGCAAGTGAATGGTTTAATCGGACAACCCATCAGGCGCTACAGCCTCAACTGCTGGCCAGCGTCTTGCCCATCCTCTGCTAGCTGTGTACCAGGCTGTCGGGTTCCTGCGGCCAAGAGCCGGTCGTCCCAGCTCGGCGCGCTGGCGGAGGCTGGCGTGATGATGAAAAGTATCCTTAGGTTCCTCGATGCGTCATTCTCCATCAAATCACAAAAACAAATTAGCATCTGTACCAACCATAGCTATCAAAAATAAATTGTGTGCACCTGAAAATGAATGGCCTAAACGGACAGCCGATGAGGCGCTACAGCCTCGGCTGCTGGTCCTCTGCTTCCCCAGCCTCTGCTGCCTGCGTACCCGGTTGTCGGGTTCCTGCGCCCAACCGCCAGTCGCCCCCAGCTCCGCGCCCAAGCTGGGTGCCTGTCTGCCGGACCCGGCCCCGGTCCGGCCGCGCCGCCGCGGTCACCTCCAGGCGGAAGCCGCGCGCTCGCGCCCCTGGTCGGTTGGGCCCTACCGGACTGGCAGGCCAGCCGATGGCTGCTGCGGCGCGCCCGCGCCGTCGCTGTGTCGCCGTACCCGGACGCCGGGCGTTCGCTAGGGTTGGGCGCACGGCGAAGCCGCCGAGCGGCGAGTCGGGAGAAGCGGAGTCGGAGACCGGTCTGTGGGATTGGGAGACCAAGTGCTTGCGTGGGCCGTGCTGTGTAATGTCTAACTGGGCCTGAAGAAAGTTAGGGCCTAGTGTCTGCGCTCTGCTCCCAGGCGGATGTGCTAGGGCTAGAAGAAAGGCCGAGCTGCTAGAGTGACCGTCGTGGCTGTGGGAGACACCTTCCGATTTTAAATTCACTCTCCAATTAGATTTAACATCAGCCTGATGATATTTGTCGTCCACGGGCATAGCTTCGTGTCCACATTTGCACAACCTTGCTAAATGAACAGCAGATGTTTACATGCAGAACTTTACTATCAGCAAATTTGAAAATAGCACGCCATGCCCTGGACATGCAATACCCTTTTCTCTTTACGTACAAGAATTTACTATCATTAAGCAGGTGCGTAGATAAATGAACATAAGGTATTTACATACAGAAATCCGCTCAGTCAGTTTGAAAACAGATCGCAAATATTTGGAAACAAAGAATAATGGTACAAGATCCTAATATTTGACTTAGAACAAAAACACTGTGACATTTATAAAAAATAAGAGACTCCCCTTGCGTCGAAGGTGTGGCCGGTGCTGAAGTTTTACATAGGTCAGTGGAGTACGCGTAGAAAGGTTGTGTACGGGCCCTATGCCCTTGGAATTTGAATAAATCCCTGAATGAGTTTGCGGTGACTAGATCGAACCCTGTTTAAGGGCACGCCGGTCTAAATTCAGCTAATATGCGCGCGACAAATATGTGTGCCTTGCTACGAAGACGAGTATGGGAGGTCACGGTGCTGACAGGCATGTAACCATACAAATGCATTATCATTGCCATATAAATGGTCTAAGTACTACCATGTGAAACGGTTCCACATAGAACGATAGACCACGGCAGAGTCAGTGAAAAATAATATTACATATTGCAGCCACCATAGTAGCGCTCATAGATGTTAAAAGTGCAGTCTGTCCGAACTTTATTTAGTTATTATTGACGGGAACTCACATTGGTACCCAACAATGGCACTATGCTAGCTACATAAAAACTTAATTACAATATCAATTGCAACGGACCTCACATCATATTCCCATGCTATGTCCTCCATAACATGGTCTTCTCCGCTTAGATGGGCACATAAGGATTTTGTAGCATCTAAGGCACAAACAGGCCAGCCCCAAACACCAGCAATTTGGCGAATTTTCTCATTTTGCGCTTTTGCAAGGGCTTTTGTATTTGCTTTCATCTCATATATAGAATCAGAAAGACTCCAGCGCCCCAAAAAAATATTCTCTTAGTTCTGGCACATCAATTGCCTTATCTAGCCCAGTGTGATTTTGAGTCTTTTGAATCGACGTAGTATCAAAATACTCTTTTAATTCATCGATTAAGCCAGCACGAACCATGTCATCAATACGACGACTCAGATACTCATTAAGAACTAGCTCGTGGACATGGAGCCAGAGTAGACAGCTTGCGAACCTTAGATTTGGCTTATACCTTGGTATAGTAAAAGGGTTACCAAGGGACGGATCAAGGTGGTCGACAAGAAATCCATGCATGAACGAGCTTGACCCACCTACTAGAACTGGAACCCTGCCCCATCTTGCAATAGACTCTGTAGTACTTGTTGCCATAGATCGAAAGGAAGATATAGACAAGTAATCTGCAATTGATGAAAGAACCCCAAATAGGTGATGAGGAATACCTCCTTGATCACTTGGGCGGATCTTGTTAGTTGCGATTGTAAGGGACCGTGACGCCTAAGAGGGGGGGTGAATTAGACAACTTAAAACTCTAACTCTAAACTATGGCCTCTAATTCTACCCAGTCAAAACCTATGCAAAAGATAAATTATCTAAATGTGCAACTACGATTTTGCTAGTGTGTTGCTATCTCTATCGTAAAAAGGAGTTATGCAACCTAGGTTCCAAACCTAGCAACGAGTCTATCACTAAGCTAGGAAAGTAAAGCACAAACCAAGATTGCAATAAAAATGCGAAAGCTAAAAAGTAAGATAGAGATATGCAAACTCTCGTCGACGACTTTGGTATTTTTACCGAGGTATCGAGAAGCGCACAAGCTTTCCCCTAGTCCTCGTTGGAGCCCCTCGCAAGGAATCCCACGCAAGGGCCAAGTTCCTGGTTGGGTAACTCCGTGGATAGCCTTGGGCCTTCCCCACATGCAAGCGGGTCTTCGACGTGCCTCCGACAAGCCTCTCCCGGATGCTCCCCGCCGTCTTCACTATCAAGCTTTCGGCCGAAACGCCGCGGGCCTTGTTCCCTCCATACACGGTGGCGGCCACACCACAAACACGGTTGGTGTGATCTCGCAAGACTAAAAGCCTTCCGATGTACAACAATGGTGCACGCAAGCACCGAGTGGTAAGAAGTGTGCAAACCTCACTAAACACTAGGCCTAAACCTAGAGCAAACGCATAAGCGGTGGTCTAATCAACCTAAGCACTTCGCAAAGCACCTATGCTAATCACCTAATGAATCACTAAACACTATGCAAGTAGAGATCACTAAAATGGTGTATCAACACCCTTGGTATGTTTCCTCAGCTCTCTTCATCTCAAATGGTCGGTTAGGGGTCTATTTATAACCCTCACAGAGAAAGTAGCTGTTGGGGGTGAAGCCCAGCTTTTTGCTACTGACCGGATGCTGATCACGTCCTGACCGGACACGTTTGGTCCTGCCGATCGTTGGAGCGCGCGCGTTGATCGGACTCTGGGCTGAGTCTGGTCGCACTCGATCGGACGTGTCCGGTCACGCTGGCGCCGCTCTAGAACCTCTCTAGACTCGATTGGACGCTGCACTTTGTGCGTCCGGTCATCCAGTGCCGCTGCGTCTGGTCCTCACTGAGTTGTTGCCACGACGATGAACTATATCTTCTCTTATGCTTCTAGGGTCTTGCTTATGGTGTTGATTGTGGGATCATCATGTCGCCTTCATCCAAGTCACGTCTTGCACCCTATTGAACTACAAAACAATTACCTGCAAATTCATTAGTCCAATTTGGTTGTGTTGGTCATCAAACACTAAAATCCAAAGTAAATGGGCCTAGGGCCCATTTTCCTTACAGCGATGTCGAGACCAGCATATATTTGCATCTTGTCAGCATTCATCACTTCACCACCAATCGCCTTGGATATGTCAACTGATAGCTTCGTCTTGCCTGTGCCAGTGGCACCCATGATTACCATCGGTTTAATCAACAACATCTAGGAGATATAGTTCGATCTAGTGAAGGTGAGGGAGGTTGCACTAGAGTGGTCAAGGGGAAAGTACTTATGGCCCTATAAACCTTAGTCTACCAGTGCGCGGTGTAGGAAGAGTCGACTATGTGGTGGAGTGGAGGAGGGAGGTTTAGCATTAGGAGCACTGTTAATCAAGCGCTGCCAAACTAGGCATTGTATACACGCATACATCATCAAATCTACTTAATGCTTCCAACTATATGCTTTGTAGGCGAACATGGCATACACACATGTAATAGCAAAATAGGAGGACTAATAAATGGTATATGGACACCTACAAGACCGCCATCAACATGTTGTCACCTCATTGTCGACCAGGCCACTAAAGGCACGGCCATGGACCACAGGACGTGTCGTCGCCTCCTTGCCAACCAGGCAAAAAAGGCGTGCCCATGAAACATCGAGCATGCCTATCCTATATAGGGCAGCCATCAACATACGAGCCCCTTAATACCCTAAAACAGACAGTGTCTTCACTATAGGCACGCTTAGGCCATCCCCATTGCGGCAGGAGGGTCAAATCCAGCAGATTTTTTCTCATTAACCATAACATGAGCCTAGTGTGGACCACAACACAACAAACATTTTTACATCAAAGTCGACTTTTTATTGAGGCCATCGATTTTTTATGCTTCTGTTGAGGCTACCCTTATGCCTTTTATGTAGCCTGAGAATGCCATAACCGTCTTCCTCCCATTTTTGTATGCTCCCGCTTCCTAGGTTCCTCATTCCCATTTATATTCGTAACTGTATGCTGGTTTGCCCAGGTCACGTTGTCTTCATAAGCGTACTCTTGGTAGTAGGGCATATGGCTGGTGTACGCATTAAAAAGGGTTGGCAACCTAGGGATGCATGCTTTAGTTTGTGACCCTTGGCGTGGTGCATAGTTAATGGTCACTCCTTTAGCGTTCCGAGCGACAATGATGAGACCGCGCAACAATGGTGGTTCCTCATAAGAGGGACCTACAACAGCTAGCCTTACCTCCCTTGCATGGAAATACAGGAAAGAATAGCCCCTTAAATGCCCAGCTAAAGGCCTGTGCATGCCCGTGACTAATGTGGCGTGCCCCTTAGGTGCCCAACAACTGCTGTGATAGATGTCATCTCACCACTGCCCATCCCACTTCACGATGACATCCACATTGATGCAATAGCCCCACACATTAAATAAGGTCCTTGCGTTACAAGACAGAGTGGCATTCGTGCAGCTATAAAATGCGGTGGTGAGAGATGGGTTCCTCAAGCTCCGAAGCGTGACCTAACTGAACTACCTTTCCATCGAGCCTCATTGCTCTTCCCCCCTTTGCCTGCTCCCATAAAGGAATCCACTCGCTAAAATGCCCTTCCTCTTCACCGTTGGCCTTATCAAGGTGACCAAGGTATAAACATCTTTACATAAATCTTACCCTCTCCTATATGTTCCAGGCATGACATCCCCTTCTTTTTCTTGCACATGGCGAACGAGAGCTGGACCACTAGCTACTGCTTGAACATGCCTGGTTTCCCGAAGCTTCTATATGCAACCATGGTCAAGCTAGGTATTTTGGACCACCCAGAATATGTTGGTAGGGAATATGAGGAGTATGGCACAGAGCGGTGCGAGGTGATCATCTATGTCAGAGCAAGTAAGGATTTTCCTGATACAATACCATGGGTGGTGTCTACCACAGGGTTTCATTTTGAGGACACTTACCAAGTTGCCGCTCGCAAGGCTTTTAGGTACCTATGCCAGATTTATGAGAGGCAGATATGTCGTACACCCATGAGATTCTTCCCCCCTTTAGTAAGGAGTAGCCCTATATGGGTAGCTCAGATGAGGACCCTCGAAGGGGCCGAACTATGGGAAGATGACCCAACTATGGTGTTCATGTCTGACTACTTGCTTTCCCTAGATGAGCAGTATGACATGCAGGCCACCGATTTGAGGAGAGCAGAGGAGGCTGAGAAGCAGATCAGAAGCCTCGAAGTGTAGCTTGCCGATGCTAAGGCACAATCGGCTAGAGCGAAGAGCCGTGTGGCTGCGACAATTGAAGCCTCCAAGCAAGACGAAGATCGGCACACTCAACAGCTAAAGGATTTCTACTTTGTCACTAGGGCCAAGAGAAAGACCCTCACTTTGGAAGATAGGGAGTGCCCCATACTAGATGGAATCCCAGTTGCATCCATGGAAAAAAATCCAAGTAGCCACAGTGGACATACCCCCCGCGCCTCCCTAATGGGCGCCTCATAGGTAATTTCTAAAACAGGGTCAGTTGATGGAGAAGAAATCCTCCCATTCAACCAGCCACCACCAGGGGATGGTGCCTGCTCTCATGCCATCCCCCTGAAGGATTCCTCAAGCTCCGAAGCATGGTCTTAGTGGACACATCACCCCCTCATGAAATGAAGCTAATATGGTCCGAAGCTACCCTTAAAAGTTGTTCTGCGCATGAGGATATGTACCCGTATTGTAGTGCTTGCATTTCCCACCTATTATGTAATCCCACATAATGTAATGCTTTGGCTCTAGTGGAGTTAGCTGCTTGAGCCCCCCCGCCCACACTTCAATAGTCTTATGTAGACGTCCTTTCGCCTAAGGGGAGTGATCCTAATTCATTTTTTTTGTAAACCCTCGCGTCTGGAGATGTATTTGTGTTGTAGTTTTTGCTCTTTCCACCTATAATGTAATCCTAGCCAATGTTGTGCTTTGAATCTAAGGTGTTAGTTGCTTGAGCCCAACTCCATCAAGTACTTCTCTTTACACTAACATGTTATTGGTTTGCTGGCCTAGAATAGGCACCATGTGATGACAACCAACCTCTATGTTCCTTTACAACATTCTAATGAAAAAGCCATGTTACCTTTCATTCCCATATTTTCCCAACATTTAATGTACTAAATTGACCAACCTTTTCCTAGCAAAGCGATGAGAAAACATATTAGAGATATGAGCCATATTTTCCAAGATTTCCTATACCAAGCACATCACCCGCAGCGAAGCACGGGCAGAAGTGGCTTGAATCATATAATAATTTGCACTACTTTTAATATTCAGTTCATGTAGTCGTTTACCTTGCATTGAGTGCAACCAGAATAATCTTTCTGGAGTGAAATGCACTTATTGATGGCTAGTGTTCCGATCCCTTTGTTTTTATTTTGAGATAAATCTCGCACTAGCAAGCATGATGACTGAACATGAACAATGCATGGATGTAAGTCAATGGAAATCCTATGTGGAAGCCAGTTAATTAATAACACTACGTCAGAATTGCACTTCACTGCCGGTTCTAAATACCCCATCACTGTCAGATTTTGAACCGGCACAAATTTTGCTATACACCTACATAAAATCATGGGAAGTGCTTAAAAGTTAATAATTTGTGTCCCGAGAGAGTAGTTAATTATAATATCATGCGTGTAGGGTAGTTATATAGTCCACAACGTCAACATTTGTGTATCGAGAGAGCGTTTCTGGTATAGCTGGAACAAGCACTCCCACTCGACATCGAATTTCTCTTCTTTAGGATAATTAAAAACATGTGGCGAATGGATAATAACCTCAAAACCAAAGTCCTCCATCTCTGTTGTTTGAGCCATGTAATATTCATGCAACTGGCGCATATATATTGTCAAATTTTTATACTCGTGATCGGGAACCAAAAGATTGCCCCTTTCATACTTCATTGCCGGTGTTGCCATCCCTTGTACATCATAATAGATGGTCGCGGCCTCTTCCATGGTTAATTCGGGGTTGTCTTTGACGAACTACTATATCTTCCTTAAATCTTCATTGTGTATTTCATCGGCTCTTGTTGTAGCGTATTGATTCTGTGTTTGCCTTTCGAATTCGGACTTTAACAAAAACAGAGGCAGTGAGGCACAGAGATTGAAGAAACTAATACAATCTTCCTTTGAGATGTGTGCTATAAATTTTCCTTCCATCAAGCTTGTAACGCTGCCACTGAATGGCCTTTTTCTTTTTTGTTGGTCCACTTTGGGAGCATTAGCGACTGAATCCAAGGACCTTTTCTGCGACTGTGAGGATGCCTTTGATCTTGTTTTGGGCTGAGGTGGAGGAGGAGGAGGATGACGACGTGAATTCTGTTTTCCCGGGGCTGATGAAGATGGAGGTGGAGGAGGAGGAGTCTTCTCTTTTCTCGGGGCTAATGAAGATGGAGTCGGACGAGGAGGAATAGAAGGAGACCTCTGTCTTCTCGGGGGTGATGGCAAAGGATGAGGAGGGGAGTGATCTCTATTAGGAGATGGTGAGTGATCATCATGGGTGGGCGAAGATTCATAATCGTCCTCATCATTAGAGGACAATTGGTGGTCAAGCTTAATGAAGCACTTGCGCCAGACCACTTGAGAGCCCTTGTTATGACCAAGTTTTGGCCTGTCTTCCGCTACGGGGTACTCAATGTGTATCTTGTTATACTTCTTATCAAGTATTCTGTCAATGGTGACACAAGCGTACCCCTGTGGAATTGGGCGGCCATTAATGGTCCTGTCTCCCATAGGCCAGGCCTGGCCGAGCGCCACCTTGTCCTTTGTCCATTCCTAATAGATGTACAACTTGACATTGATGGGTTCAGTGATGCCGTCCACCGGATGAGACACATTCGCATCTTCTTCATCGAGCGGGGTCGATCCGCAGTTGCTGCGACCCCTAAACTATGGGCCAAAGGCAGTAGGAGTAGGGTTTTGTGGTACTCTTGACCCCTTGGACAGCAAAATTTGCTAGACTCATGCTTCAACAGTCGCTTCAATCTGTGCGTCCATTCTTTCTTCCATCTCTTTTAGTCGTCTCAAATACTCTACCTCCTGATCCGCTCTACCCCTCGAGCGGCTCCGGTAAGTGTTAGATTCTTGGGGGAATGCTAGTTTCCAAGCAACAACACTGGTTCCTCTAGTGTGACCAGGGTGCTCCTTGGTTCTGAGTGCTTGGGTGAGCACGTCTTTCTCCCTATGAGAAGTGCGAGTCCCTTGCCTCACCTCCTCAGTTACCTGGGAGATCCTCTGGATGAGTTTACTCATGGGTTGATTTGTGGAGCTAAAGCTCCTATCCTCTACGTGGCGTACATTCCTCCCCATATAGTATATTACCGATCTTTCCCAATCGGCGGTCTCAACCTGAACGCCTTTCTCAGCACGGTGATCCATCTTTTCAAGTTCTGCTTTAAATTCTGGCATCTTTTTGGCATAGACACAAGAGCCGAGATGATGAGGATTCGTCGCTTTCTATGAGTTCTCCTTATTCTTCCTGCTCAGTTCTAAGTACTCCTCGGATAACCTGTATTCCTTGAAATCCTGTCAGAAGTCCTTCTGCTTGCTAAACTGTCCACCATCAAAATCTGGCTCTTTATTTTGGAAGACAAAATTCTTGTACAATGTCCCCTTGAAATTCTTGAAGCATGTCCCTATGATTTCTTTTGCTTTTTTCTTGACTAACTCATTGTCATACTCCGTTGAGAAAGTGAAATACTCTGGGATCTTGATATCCCATATGTAATCCTTCTCACTTTCGGGAACCCTCCATGGGTCATCATCTTTCCCAATCCACTTCCTGTACCTAATCGGGATGAAGTCCCTAACAAGTAACCCGATGATAGTCTTGTATTTGGTCAAAGCTATAGGCGGTGAGAGTGGATCCCTGAATTCATCGAACTCAGTAATGTGCCAGTGTGCATTCCTACCAACAGGAATCTTTGACACGCCTTGCTTGGATCTGGCCTTCCTGCTACCCGAACCCTCTAGCTCCTCGGCCGGTGGAGGCTCCTGCTAGAGACACCTAGAAGCTATGACCCTCTCAATTGATTAGCGTGTGTGGCTACATAGTCACATGATACCAAAGTTACCTGGCCATCTTGGTCATTTTGACCCAGATCGAGCAGGTCGGACGGGGTCCATGGCTGCTCATTCTCACCGTCCTGATTGACACCATCACCGTTTGTCGGATCATGCGGCTCTCCCATCCCAGCGATATCAGCCGCTTTTTATTGCCGATCTGTTCTTTGGTGACAGGGTAACAGGCGATGATGAGTCATGGTTGTGACACGATCATGGTTAGTTTTGGTTGCGGACAACTACTAATAGCATATGTTCATATATATATATAATATGTTTAATGCAAAGTCTAATAATAAGTCTACATACAACAAAGTCAAATAATAGCATATGTTCACCTAGAACAAATTCATTGTTTGATTGACCACATACAACAAAGTCCACCTACTGTTCTACGAAACTAAGCCTACATCAACTTCCAAATAAGAAAAGCAATGACCATAGCCATAAATAAAAGCATGACATCTTTCCAAGACCAAGGAGCAATTCTCCTAATCTTCACATCTCCAGAGGGTAGCTTCTCTTCAATCTCCAGTGCCAGCGGATGGCCATGGTTTGCATTCATTGGACCATAGTAGGCCGATTGCCCATGGTTTGCAAGGTAGGCCGGATGACTATAGTAGGCCCTCAAAGCTTCAGCTTCTATGTTGTACTTTTTATGCAAATTACCAGGGTAGTGATTGACTTGAACATAATAATCTTCCCAGGTTTGATAAATCCCAGGCATGTGACCAACATGCACTACATACCATGCCATGGTTGCCTATACATTTAAGTAAATTAGACATGTGGTAAGTGGTAAAGGTAACTCACTAAACAAGAGTTATTATTCAAGTTATATGGCCAAACTAAATCTATTTAATGTTCTTTATCCTTGACATGATAAAAAATTACCTCAATAATGGGACTGTTTATTATTCGGAGATCAATGTGGTTTAGTAATCATGCTTGCTAGCATGCAGCATCATATGTCATTGGTTAATAGTTAGCAATAGGGGTGCTCATGTGAATTTCTCAAGTAAGCAAGCATACTTTACTTTGGACAGGCGTGGACACTCTAGCCTGTAACAAACAAAACATTGAAGTAGGTTGCTAGGAATGCAAATAAAGCATGTTACTCATCCTCCAAGCAATCCAGGTTACATTTCAAACGAAAATTTTGCCGGACTGTAAAGTCTATTTTACTAAATCACATAATGCACATAAAATACTCACTTTGCAATCATTGATCATGAGAGAAAGTAAAACAACTTATTATGTGCATTGCTTTGCTAGTATGGCCTATCGCTACTACAACAGTTGAGAGATGCTTTTCGGGAATGAAGATTGTCAAAACAACTTTGTCTAATCGCATGGGTGATCAGCACTTGAGTCATAGACTTATTTGCTATCTAGAGAAAGAAGAAATGAAGAAAGTGACCAATGAGGCCGTGGTTTGACGTTTCATGACAATGGAAGGAAAAGGGCGTAAATATGATCTCTGATAGGTAATCTAATGCATCTACTATTTATTTGCTAAATAACTGACCTATCTGTTTTCTTTCCTTTTAGGCTAGTGGGATCATCATGGTCTCCTGGATCACATATTTTGCTAAATGGGGCATGTTTTGTTCATGATTTTGGGATTCTATCAATGATGACTACACTAAAGTGATCAATGCTATCTTCTTTTTGTTAAATGGTGAGTGTTATGTTTGGACCAAAATCTCATCTCTATTGCTAGAAGTCAAATTTGATATTAAAATATGGTAGTTGCACATTAGTTATGCTATTTTTGATTGAACATCATATCGGTTAGTGTAGTTATGAATTAAGTGGTGCACCCCCAATCATTTTGCTCTAGCTTCGCCCCTAACTAGCAGTACACGAATAGCTAAGAAATATAATCACATACTGTCACTTAATGTCGACATAAGTCAACTTTCTTCTTCTTAGAAGTGAATTGGTAAAAATGTGTTACACAAATGTTCCCCCAAAATAAGTATTGCTGGATTCAAGTAAGCAGCAACACCTCTACTGATTCACAACAACACATCTACTGATTCAAGTAAGCAGCAATACCGTGGGACATTTCATCAGACACATAGCGGGCAGTGAGCCACGCACTCACCGTGGGGGTGGGAAAGCAGCTGTCCACGCGCTACTGAAGGCCTCGGCGGTGGGAGTGCATGCATGGAGGAGGAAGGGCACGGCCGACGTCATGGACGAGGAATGAAGGCACGGAGGGCATGGTGCTCCGGCGTGGGGTGGTGCTCTAGTGTGGGGCAGTGCTCCGGTGTGGGGCGGTGGATGGCATGGGGCGGTGCTCCGGTGTGTGGTGGTGCTCCAGCGGCACAAGGAGAGGGGTTGGCGTGGGGTTGAAATGAATTTGGATAATTTCAACCCGTGTCTCTTTTATACCAGTAGCTCATCACTGCTGATTCTGATTGTAAACCAACAGTGATGGGGTACATCACTGCCAGGTCATTCCCCAAACTGGCAGTGATGTGGTGTTAAGTTAGGTGTTAAGTAGGATAACTTTTTGTTTTCTTTCGAACTCCTCCTACTGGCTCAACGGTTAAGACCCCTCAACTTAGCCCCCGAACTCGTGTTCGAGTCCCAGGCGGCCCAATTTTTTTGTTCTATTTTATAAATTATTAATTTACTTCAGAAAATAGCTCATCACTACCGGTTCTTATTATAAACCGACAGTGATGGGGGTATATCACTGCCGGGTCATTCCCCAAACCGGTAGTGAAGTGGTGTAGCAGTTAGGTGTTAAGTAGGATAACTTTTAGTTTTCTTTCGAACTCGTTCTACTGGCGCAACGGTTAAGACCCCTCAACTTAGCCCCCAAGGCCCGTGTTTGAGTCCTAAGCGGGCCAAATTTTTTTGTTCTATTTTATAAATTATTAATTTACTTTGGGAAATAGCTCATCATTGCCGGTTCTGATTATAAACCGACAGTGATGGGAGTATACCACTGCTGGGTCATTCTCCAAATCGGCAGTGAAGTGGTGTAGCAGTTAGGTGTTAAGTAAGATAACTTTTAGTTTCCTTTCGAACTCCTCCTACTGGCGCAATGGTTAAGACCCCTCAACTTAGCCCCCGAGACCCATGTTCGAGTCCCAGGCGGCCCAAATTTTTTTGTTCTATTTTATAATTTATAAAGTGGTCTAAAGGTCAAAAGGAAAAAATAAATAACCCTTGGCACACATCCAATACTAGCGCAGCAGTTAAGTCTATGAACTCTGTAGCCCGAGACCCAAGCTCGAACCCGAGGGTTGGCATATTTTTTTTAATTTTTTATATATCACTGTCGGTTTTCAAAATAAATCGACAGTGATAACCAGCATCACTATCGATTTATTCTCATGAATGCCAGTTTTTTGAAACCGACAGCGATGTTTATATATATTAAAAAAATTCTTTTATATATTGAATAAGTAGAAGCATATGTATTCCTATGTCAAAATGGCTTGAAATTTTTTTGGCAAGCTTGTACACCCAAATTAGGACCCTACACAGGATCTTAGGTTTTTCTGATCAATTTTTTTATTTATTATATTTTTTGTGTGCTGAATGAGACAAAAGAGGGTGAATTTCATCTTGGGCCCAATAGATTTTTTCATCCACCTCTACAAAATTCTTATCCCTAAGGCACATGAGAGCCTGTGTAAAAGTTTGACACCATTTCAGATCTTTTCATGGGTAGACTCAATTCAACCTATAATTAATCGGTGTCGTCGCACGGAAATTCAATTAAACCTCAGAAAGTAGCAAATCGTCTTCGGAAATCCCAAATTAGGTGTTTCCTTCACACGTGGCATGTGCAAGCCTAAGAAAAAGTTTGAGACGAATACGACACCGGAATGCCTATGAACCATAGAAACCTTGATAACCTATGTGTATAGTCATGGTTCGATGAAAAGGCACTTGTACCTCTGTGAAGCATGTATACTCCGCCTATATCGAAATGGCTTGAATTTTTTTTGGCAAGCATGTACACCCAAATTAAGACCCCCACAGGATCTGAGGTTTTTCTGATTAGGCTTTTTATTTATTATATTTTTCTCTGTGCTGAATGAGACAAAAGAGGGTGAATTTCATCTTAGACCCAATAGATTTTGTCATTCACCTCTATAAAATTCTTATCCCTAGGGCACATTATAGTCTGTGTAAAAGTTTGGCACCATTCCGGATTTTTTCGTGGGTAGACTCAGTTCAACCTATAATTAAATGGTGTCGTCGCGTGGAAATTCAATTAAACCTTAGAAAGTAGCAAACTATCTCTGGAAAATCTCAAACTAGGTGTTTGCTTCACAGGTGGCACGTGGAAGCCTAAGAAAAAGTTTAAGACGAATACAACACCGAAATGTATATTTCTAGTTGTCCAATAAATGTTACACGAATTACATGCATGGCAATAATTAAACACACAAAGCCATACAAATTAAAATTAGAACCCAATTAAACTACGACCTTGAAAACAACCTAATAAACATTAATTACTATCGGAATCACTGCCGGGTTGGATCGGGCCACGCACACTAACATGCCTCTGTAACCATATATGGTAATTGATGTCACAGATTATGTATCCGCTTGTATTAATGAAGTCCAATGCCCGTATGAGTGCACTCTCTTGTGCCTCACAATATCGAAAGAATGGTCGGCCATAGATATAACCTACTGAATGACCACTGCCCCTATTAGTAATCCTTATGCAGTACTAGCATCTTTCTACAGTGAGCTGGCCGAGGTTACCATTGCAGAAGTCCCAATGATACCCAAGTTGCTCCGTAGCTTGGTCTAGAATGGCCCACAAGCCACATGCAGCATAGGTAAGGTCCTAGAGCGCAATCTGCATGCGGAGAAAAAGAAAAAAATTAGAGAATATTATTACAATAATAAACAACAAATAACCACGACTCAGGTATAAGTGACCATTTTACCACATCCGCACGGTTGTAGCTCGCAAACCATTCGCTTGCTTGTGGGACGGGGATATCATCAGTATTCAAAACAAGTGCCTTGAAGTGTGAGAAATCAGGCACATCATAGCAAACATGTCAAAGCGCCTCTAAACAGATGCGCACGACACTGAATTGGACGCTTATCACGTCCGGGCTCTGTCTTCCCGTCTCATGGATATGGTTCCGATGATTTGCACCCCTCATAGGGATGGAAAAACTAAGTTCACATGTCCATAGCCTACCAGTTGCATTAGATGCCATGTTCTCGACGATGTCTGAGATAAAGAACCAGCTAAGTGCTGTTCGCAGCCAATCTATTGGGGATATAGTCTGTGACATATATGTATGCAACAATGATATTAAACTAATTACACTTATTTGTTAGCATCAAGAAACAAAAGATGTTGGAAAATATTTCATACAATAGTTGGAACAGGGAACCGTGGAATGGCCCCATTAGGAGCGAATGGCTCATCGCCAGGGTGGAAACCTGGTTCTTGTGGTGGGGGAGGTCCATTGTTCATACCACCTGATCGACAAAATGCCAAAAAATATGAACATAAAATATATGAACAAAAAATTCTTCCAAGTAAAATGTGGCAACATAATTAAATATAGATCGAATGCAAGGAATAAGAATATATATAAATGTAGAATGCAAAGAAACATGAATATAAATATAGATCAAATGAATATAGATAGAATATTGGAAAAGACAACATATCAATACCATTGAAAAATGCAGGAGCCATGACCAAATCACGTAGAGAGAGAGTGGATGTCTTGAGAAGTGAGAGTGAAACGTGAGAAATGAGACTGAGAGAGTTCGTGGGTGAGTGGGATCGATGTATGTGGCTGACAGTTTGTTTTATATAGAGGACATGGACATCACTGCCGGTTTTTAAATAGAACCGACAGTGAAAGTTAATATCATTGTCGGTTTGTAAGTAGAACCGACAGTGAAGGTGCATATATGTAAAGGATATATTTATTTAGATAGTACAGTGGGAAAGTTTCAACAACGATATATTTATTTAGATAGTAACGAAATACATCAAAAAATAATAAAAATATTATAAATAAATTACATATACGATAATAAAGACCTTACACTAAAATTCCATATATGATAACAAAGACCTATTTGCGTACAGGTCAATGTTACAATCAATGTGTATCAACACATTATAATGTAACTACCTTAGTAGCATTCTTCTAGCACCAACTAGGGGCAAATAGCAGCACAGAGGTGGTCTACGAGCTATACCTGTTGGAGATGACAAGGTGGCATCGATGAATCCACCTTGTCTATACATGGCCTTTTTCCAGATGAACACCGCAGCGGATGGCTCTGTGAACCTCATGGCATCTCCAATCTTCGGCGTTGCTCTATCTTCAGTAGCATTCTTCTAGTACCTCTTGTGTGCACTATTTTGGTGGACTACGACGCATAACGATATCTGTGGTTTGTTGTGAGAGGAAAACATTATATCATTGTCGGTTTTAGTTTAAAAACCGATAGTGAATGGAGCCTTTTGTGTCGGTTCGAGCAACCAACTGTGAAGAACCAAAACCGGCAGTGAAGGGCCCTGCCGCCATCGCAGCCAGTTAGGGGTTAAGTAGTATAACTTTTCCCTTCTATTTGAATTCCTTTGACTGCCTCAACGGTTAAGACTCTGCAACTTAGCCCCCGAGACCCATGTTCGAGTCCCAGACGGCCCAAATTTTTTGTTTTAATTTTATAAATTATTAAATGACTTTGGAAATTTGCTCATCACTGCCAGTTGTAATTCTAAACCGACAGTGATGAGGAAATATCACTGCCGGGTGAATCCTCAAACCGGCAGTGATGTGGGTGTAGCGGTAAGGGGTTAAGTAGGATAACTTTTCCATTTCTTTCGAATACCTCCGACTAGCTCAACGGTTAAGACCCCACAGCTTAGCCCTTGAGACCCGTGTTCGAGTCCTAGGCGGCCAAAATTTTTTGTTTCAATTTTATAAATTATTAAATGACTTTGGAAAATTGTTCATCACTGCCGGTTCTAATAATAAACCGATAGTGATGAGGAACCATCACTGCCGGGCCATTCCTCAAATCGATAGTGATGGGGCTATACCAGTTAGGGGTTAAGTAGTATAACTTTTGATGAGGACATGACACCCATGCATATAACCATGTTTAGCGCATGGTATGGAGGGGTAGGAGGCCAGCAAGGGTGTCTAAGTCAAGAAGGAGGCCTGAGGCTAATTCGTGTCACAGAACCAACCAATTTATAAGAGCACAAGTACAAAAACAATCGTCGAAATGATCAAATTCTCGCACTTGAGCCCATATAAACCCGGTAGTCAACTGAAACCATGAAGGATTTCAAACCAACTTGCATACAACCAAGATCATAGGAATTCAACATAACACATCGTACATTACAACATTTCCCAGACAGTTTGCAATTAGATTACAACACCTCAGAGTCATCGTTATTACAAACAAGTCTTGTAAAGTATGCGGAAGCAAATAGTTTAACTTACACACCCGAGTTCAAATACAAATACCAGTTTGCTGATCACAACCCGCAAAAGCATTTGGATAAGAGAAACAGAGATCATGCCCATGAGCTAGCCTTTGTCACCTGCCGGGTGGAGACAATACTTACAGAAGCCGTGATATAGAAGGTCATCTGCAACAAGAGGGAATAAACCCTGAGTACGAGAATGTACTCAGCTAGACTTACCCATCAGAAACCAAAACAAATGACACCAAGGATCATGCATAGCTTAATTTAGTGGATCTGGCTGACACTTTCTTTTTGCGGAAAAGCATAAATAATAATGATCAACTCTTAACCTGAACTTGCAGTAACTTTTAGCCATAACCTGTCATTTATATTAGCACCTGTACTAAGCAATCATTTGATTAAGATTCAAACATTAATAACCATAGCAGGTATAAATCATGGCAACATTATCATCATCATCCATTTAACCATATCGTTAAATTAATTGAATCTACATTGCCGCTGCTCAGTCAAGTTCTCACTATCCGGGAGAGACGACGATTCGAATCGATTCCTATCTAGCTGGAGGGGTATTCCTAAACACAAACCCTGCTTCCCCCGTCAGGGTCGCAACAAGTCACCTTTGATACAATTCAGGAGTCGCGGGTCCGATCAGTGCCGCAAAATCAGAGAACCACTCTGCCATGAGTGCTTGGTGACTTAACCCGCCCTTGGACTTACGCCAATGGCTCCCCGCACATCCTTACTACCATCCAGATTGCGACCAACTGCTCGTGTTCCCGGCCTAAATCGAGCTACTAGGCTTTGCGGTCGGAATGACTTATCCGGCCAGCTAAGTGTTAGGCTACGTTCAACATGACATGAAGACATACAGCGTATCAGACCTTAAACGACACAGACAGAGTCACTATGTCCAAACCTACACAAGACTCCGCCTGGTCTTAATTCATTATTAATATGGTTCTTTTCCACGATAGCAAATATAGCCAACCGTGATCCACCTCATCCTAAAGCTCGCAGGTGATAGGAAATCACCTGACTTCTACTGCACTAAGCATGGCTAAGCATTTAACCTGTTCCTGAACTTAAATAGGATTCCAGTGCGATATCTGGACAAGGATGGATATATAATGCAACAATTGGTTCCAACCAATTCCTGTACTTAATGCATCATCAACGAATAAAAGATACTAAAGGTATTTATAAAAACATGGGAGACTTAATATGCTCCGGGGCTTGCCTTTCTGGAAAGAGGAAGGACAGTGGTCAGGGCACTCGGGCAACTCCTCCTCGGCGGCTGCTTCGTCGATTTCCTGCACCACGGGCTCCTCCTCCTAGCTCGCTCCCTCGAACTCCAGCAGTGTCACTCCCTCCGGCACGCCTATTGCATGAATGCACAAGATAAATATCATGGATGCACATGAACGAAGTTAGGGATGCTCGGGGAATGCACATGCTTACTGCAGTCCGCATTTTCTGACTTAGGCTCTATTCAAATCACTTTAACTTACTAAGTTTATACAATCTAATGTACAATTGCTCATCTTCAGTTAAGGACCTAGCACCTACACCTAAGCATGTTCTCAAGTTAGGCTAGCACCTAAACAATCAACAAGAACATTGCAACAAAGCATGCACACAAACATTCATATTTCAGCGAAACAGAGACTATACAGCGGTATGGTAAACTGACCATAACTGAAGATGTACAATTCCAAATGACAGGCAACAAGACAATTTGGAAAGCTTATGAAATTACCTACAATTCATTTTTAGACCTCAAGGCATGATTCCAACCTTTACCAGGTCGAATTTACAGAATTACATGATCAGGTCAAACAAGACAGAGAACAAGCAACTCTGTGATCCAACTTTGAACGATTGTACCTCCTAAACTACTGGGCCAAATGCCCCCAAATTTTGACAGGAGCTAGATACATAAGTTATCTACAAGTTTTGTACTCACCACATTCCACCAGCAAACCAAAATATCGTGGGGAACTTTGTAAAGTCCCGAGAACTGTCCAGAAAGACATAATGCAAGGAAATATTTATTAACTTATGTTGCAAACAATTAATTGGACAAAACCAACTTTACTCACTTATCACACATATCACAAGAACACCAGAAAGTAAA
The DNA here is from genome assembly GCF_019320115.1 of Miscanthus floridulus. Taxonomy (NCBI): domain Eukaryota; kingdom Viridiplantae; phylum Streptophyta; class Magnoliopsida; order Poales; family Poaceae; genus Miscanthus; species Miscanthus floridulus. The sequence continues at coordinate 53,625,042 of NC_089589.1, read as the reverse complement.
GTGTTCACCACTAATTCATTTCTTTTAATGCCTTTCTTAATTTATTTAATTAATTAAGAGGAATGATAAACATATATGAAAACGGCACCATTTAATCTACAAAAATTACAGGAGGTACTACATGCTCCAAGTAGACTCTTGTAAAAATTTCACATCATTTGAGCAAGTATAACATCCTACACAAAAATGACAAGGCATAAAGGCCTAAAATGACATAAATAGGAAACCCTAGTGAAAAGTGTCAAGCAACAAATTTTATATTTTTCCTAGCATCCTTAAGGTACTAGGATATCCTCCAATAAATTTCATGGTCATTGGATTCATAGATAAATTACTAAAATTCACACAAGGATCATTCAATGATAAAAGGAAAATCTATAACTCAAAAACCATACATGAAATGACTCTAAAATTTTTACCAGAACTTCTACTCATCAAGAAGAGCTCACCAACAAAATTTCATAATTTTTGGGGCACAGGAACTCAAGATATAATTTAAACAAGTTTGCATGCATTTAAAAACACATTTCAAGTTTCAATTTAATTCATCCAAAACTTCCACTACAAGTGTTCATGTCATATTTTTCCTAAATACTACACTTCACTATGATCCTAACAAAATTGGAACCACCCAATTTAGATCTACAAAACTCTAGATAAAGATTTTACAAAATAACATCAAAATCAGAACAAATGAACTAGCTTTCTATACCATAGTGACTGACAGCAGGGACCCGCATGTCAGTAGGCCCCGCCTGTCATCGACGGCGCTTGTGACGGCGCGGAAACGGCGTAGCTCGCCGGTGGTGAGGACTCCGGTGATGGGGAGGGTACCTCTGCGTTCGCCATGACTTCCCGCACCGATTGAACCCCTAAACCTAGATGCTAGGGAACCCTAGGCACGTCGGCCACGGCGCACTGTAGCTCGGCCATGGCGCACAGCGGCGCTTGGCCGTGTTTTGGTGTGGCTGGTCCGGCAATGGCGGTAGCATCATCACTGGAGCATCTACTTGTGATGGCAAAGGCTAGGCGAGGGCTAGGGAAGGACGAGAGAGGCTGTGCTGTGCTAGCCACTACCTTGGTTCACCGGCCCAACAGCGAGGTGGAAGAGCTAAAGGAGGCTACAGTGGAGCTTCGGGCTAGCTGGAGGCAGTGATTATGCGGTGGCCAGTGTGATTGGTGACGGCGCTGCTCGGCGGCGATGGCGGAGCCGGCGCGCTGTCGCTGCTGCTGCTGCTGAGAGCAGAGGAGGCGAAGGAGGATGAATGACAGTGAGCAGGGAGGGCAGGAGGATGCGGTTTCAAGCAGAGGACACTGGGCAATGGCATCAGGCCAGCCATGGTGAGTGGTGGCCACGCAGCGGCAGGGCTCTATTACTGGTCGGCACTGTAGCATCGATTCAGTCAAGCCATCGATGCCTGACAGTGTTAATTGATGACCGTCAAACGCCTAATTGGTGGCGAGTTAGCAAAATCTCCTTGAAGCAATCATGTAGAGCTATGATAGGGCTACAACATTGCTTTACAAACTATCAGCTAATTCTCAAAGAATCATGAGTTACATCAAGCCAAAGTCAGCCACAGTAATCGGTGAATGCAGTTAACACTTAGAAATTTTTTAGAGTTTCCAAATCAACCCCCAAACTAACTTGTGGGTCCCTTTAGAGCATTTTTTGCACATTTTCATGACTTGGATCCTAAACAAAGTATGTTCCTTATAAAATTTGCTACAACTTTGCTTTAGGTTGCTCAGACATGCAAATAATCTAAGCTATACTTTTTAAACAGTCAAACTCAGGAGCTCTAGGGGTCCATAATAGTCAAACCATGACTTGGAAACCTAATTAGGCAAAATGATCAACATGAACATTGTTCCTAATGACATTCTAAGTATAACTAAGTTGCTTAAGAGGATAGTTAGCTACACCACCCATTGGTCACCAAAACCAAGCATCACATGTACTGAAACAAGGACAAACAAGTGACTTTGTGACTTCTGTTTCAAAACCATGTTTCATGTGTTTCATGAGTTTGTGGCATTGTACTAGCGAACCATGTTTCACTAAAGTGTGTTGCACATGTTGCACTTGAGTGTTACACACTATGCATTTCCTAAAACAATCACAGATAGAATGTAACAATATGTTGCAATGTTTCAAAAGCATGTTTCGGACAATTCCAAACTCATGAATGGATGAATGATGCTCATGTTTATGAAATGCAAGTGCAAATGTTGAAGCCAAACACCTAAGGTGTTACAGCCTTCCCCCCTTATAAAAATCTCATCCTAAGATTTGACAAGCGTACCATTGTTGATAGAATTCCTTATAACCGTCCCTCAAATAATCTTCTCTTTCCCACGTTGCATCGCGTTCACTATCCTGATTACTCCACATGACCTTATAAAACTTAACCACCCGACTCTGAGTTACTCGCTCACAAGTGTCAATTACTCAGACTGATTTTTCTTCAAAGGTCAAATTAGATTTTAACTCGATATCCGCCAGTGGAACTCTCTCTTCAGGGACACAAAGACATTTCTTCAACTGGGATACGTGAAAGACATTGAAGATAGCACTCATCTCAGGAGGTAATTGGATCTTGTATGCTACCTTACCACTCTGTCTAATGATTTGAAATGGACCGACATATCTCGGCACAAGCTTTCGTTTCACACCAAAGCGTTAGACACTCTTCATAGGTGAGACTTTCAGATAAATGAAATCTCCAACTTCGAATTCGATAGGTTTTCTATGGCGATCAGCATAACTTTTCTGCCTAGCTTGAGCTGCGGCCATATGGGTTTGGATAGTACAAACTTGTTCTTTGGCTTCTTGAACAAAATCAATTCCATAATATCTCCTTTCACCGGCTTCTACCCAATTCAACGGGGTTCTACACTTTCGGCCATACAAAGCTTCAAACGGTGCCATCTTTATACTCTCTTGATAACTATTATTGTACGAGAATTCTGCTAGGGGCAACCACTTTTCCCATGAACCCTTAGCCGAGATGACACATGCTCTCAACATATCTTCTAAGATTTGATTCACTTGTTTAGTTTGCCCATTGGTTTGTGGATGGTAGGTAGAGCTTCTTACTAACTTAGTTCCCAGTAATCCGTGTAAGTGCTCCCAAAAGCGAGAAATGAACTGTGGTCCTCTATCAGAGACAATAGTGCGAGGTATCCCATGAAGACGGACTATCTGATTAAAGTACAACTCCGCATAGTCAGTTGGATGGAAATCTATGCATATAGGAATAAAGTGTGCAGACTTAGTCAGACGGTCTACAATCACCCAAATAGAGTTAAAATTCCTCTGAGTAGTAGGGAGTCCAACAATAAAATCCATACTTATCTCCTCCCATTTCCAACCTGGAATAGAGAGTGGCTGAAGCAACCCAGCTTTCATGTGCACGGCTTTAACTCAACAACACGTGTCACACCTAGCCACATAAGCGGCTATCTCCTTTTTCATCTTGGTCCACCAAAAGCGAGGCTTCAAATCATGATACATTTTGTTACTACTAGGATGAATAGATAATTTCGAGGAATGTGCTTCAGATATGATTTGATTTCTAAGCTCTCTATCCTTCGGAACCACTAACCTATCCTTGAACCATAACACGTCATTTTCATCTACCCGAAAATGTTTGGTTTCTTGCTCTTTCATCTTGCGCTTGATGTGGAACACACCTGGATCTGTCTTCTGTAGCTCAATAATTTGACTCTATAGAGTACAACTAACAGTGATGTTGTGAAGGACTGCAGGATGTAAGAGTTTTGATAGATCGGGTTCACTCTCAATCAAAGAGTGGCAATGTGATTTCCTGCTCAAGGCATCCGCAACGACGTTTGCCTTGCCAGGATGATAGTGCACTTGTAGGTTGTAATCCTTGATCAACTCGAGCCATCTTCTCTGACGCATATTCAACTCAGGTTGAGTGAAGATGTACTTAAGACTCTTATGATCTGTGTAGATGTTGCACACGTTGCTAAGCAAATAGTGCCTGCAGGCCTTCAAAGCATGAACAACTGCAGTGAGTTCTAAGTCATGCGTAGGATAATTCACCTCATGCTTCCGAAGTTGGCGAGAGGTATAAGCAATGACTCTACCTTCCTGCATAAGAACACCTCCTAAACCTATGCCTGATGCATCACAAAACACATCAAAAGGTTTCTCGATATCCGGTTGCGCCAAAATTGGAGCCGAAGTTAGAAGGGTTCACAGGGTGTGAAAAGCCACATCACACTCGGAAGTCCAGACAAACCTCATGTCTTTTTGCAGCAACCGAGTCATAGGTTTGGCTATTTTAGAGAAATCTTGGATGAAGCGACGATAATAGCCAGCCAATCCTAGAAAACTCTGAACCTCATGCACCGAGATTGGAGCCTTCTAGTCCAACACTTCTTGCACCTTGGTGGGATCCACCATAATTCCACCATCAGACAATACATGCCCGAGAAAAGGTACCTCACGAAGCCAGAATTCACACTTGCTGAACTTTGCATAAAGCTTGTGTTTGCGCAGTCTAGTGAGAACCACTCACAAATGTTCAACATGATCTTCTTCATTCTCAGAATAGACCAAGATATCATCTATAAATACCACCACAAATTTGTCCAACTCGGGCATAAACATCGAATTCATTAAATACATGAAGTGTGTGGGGGCATTGGACAATCCAAAAGACATAACAAGATACTCATAAAGACCGTATCTTGTAGAGAATGTAGTTTTTGGGATATCCTCAGGCTGGATTTTGATTTAATGATAACCAGATCTCAGATCAATCTTGGAAAGACTTTTGCTTTAGACAACTGATCAAATAAGATGTCTATGCATGGCAGAGGGTACTTATTCTTGATTGTGACTGCATTCAAAGGCCTATAATCTACACACATGCACAATGATTGATCCTTCTTCTTCACAAAGATAGCCGGACACCCCCACGGAGATGAACTAGGATGGATAAGGCCTTTCTTTAGAAGTTCATTCAACTGGGTCTTTAGTTCGGCTAATTCATTGGGAGGCATTCTATAAGGTCTTCTAGCTATGGGTGTTGTACCAGGAAGCAACTCTATCTTGAACTCTATGTCCTGATCCAGGGGCAATCCTGGCAGAACATCGAGAAAAACATCTAGAAAATCACACATTATAGGGATATCTGCCATAACCTTTGCTTGCACCGCATTTGCCACACAAGAAAGATTGATGTCCCTGGGTAGCTGCACCAGAAAACCTTCCTGGTTACTATGATTTCTGAGCATGACTACTCTAGTTGATGTATCAATAAGCACCCCATGTCTGCTCATCTAGTTCATTCCCAATATAACATCGATACCCAGCCCCGGTAAAACTACTAGATCAACCTAATAACTTCGTCCCTCTATCTCAAGTTGTACGTCCCTGACTACGAGCTTGGTTGGGATAGTACCATTGGCAGCCCTAATACAATAACCCTCACCCTCAACAATGTATGTTTTCTGCATAAACTTGGATGCAAATACGGGACTAATAAAAGAATGTGAAGCACCCGAATCAAATAGTATAACTACAGGGTTTTGATCAACCAGAAACTTACCAGCAGTTACTACCTCTCCTGAAGGAATATCGGCAATATTAGTGTGGTTCACCTGCCCCTGACGGCCACCTTGGTAGTTATTCTTCTTAGGGTAAGGACACTTCTTTGCCCAATGACCTGGCTTGTTGTAGTTCTAGCACGGCATGTTGCTTGGAGGAACATTAGAACTGCCTTGACTGGTAGTGCCCTTAGGAAGAGCAACTGTAAAAGCCTTGCGAAATCCAGTCTTGCCTAGATTCTTCTTCAGCGGTGGGCAGAACTTAGCAACTGATGTCGGAGAACGGAATGGAGCCCTTTGTGGGCCTAGAGCCTTGGATTGTGAGGCACCCGCCTCATAGGCTCTCTTGCGATTCTTTGAAGCAGCATATATAGTATTGTTGTTCTCTTGAGATAAAGCATCACTCACAAACTTATTAAAATGAGCACACTTGCAATTTCCCATGGTCTTTATCAATTTGGGGCTAAGTCCCCGCTTAAAACTAGCGATCTTCTTGGCATCAGTGTCAACAAACTCAGTAGCATACCTTGCAAGGTTATTGAAAGCCTGTAGGTATTCATTCAAGCTCTTTTTCCCCTGGGTCAGCTTCATGAACTCTGTATGCTTGATTGCCATGAGACCAGGAGGAATATAATTTCCCCTGAAAGCAGACTTGAACTAATCCCAAGTGATTTGAGCATTAGTGGGCATAGTGGACCGATGATGACTCCACCAAATACCAGCTGGCCCATGCAGTTTGTGAGAAGCATATTCGGTCTTCAGCATTTCTGTCAAGCGAAGCAGATGGAATTTTTGCTCGAGAGTGTTCAGCCACTCATCAGCTTGGAGGGGCTCCTTAGCCTCCTTGAAGATCAGGGGTTTTGTGTCACAGAAATCTTTGAAGTCGCTATACTGATTTGGTTCCGATCCTTGGCGTGCACCACGACCATCATGATTTGCAATCGTGCGGAGAGCTTCGGCCATAGTGCACTGTCCCTCAGCAAGAATTGCCATCAATTTCGCTGGTGTGGGCGGTGGTGGCGGTGGAAGATCCTCATCATCACCAGCTGCACTAGTGGAACGAGTGTGAGGCATCTGCAATAATGCACACCCAGCAATTATTGGTGATGTTAGCACATTAGAGAGGAACAATGTAATTACACCAAACTAAATTTACTAGAGGGAATGAAAAATTCATACAATAAACAGAGGCAATAATTCATTCTCCAATCACCACATCATCAATTAGATTACTAGCACCATACGCAGTGCATTCCAACATGGCAAGTTTTAAACTTAACCAACAAGATACGCATCCCAAAGGGAGCGGATTAAGGTACATTACATGCCAAGTTTGAATTAAAAGATACATCCAAAATCTACCATAGTACTTAGTCCATTACACAAATGGCTGCAAAAGCTTTAACTAGTGAGACTTGCTAGCTAACTACTCATCGAAGTGGTCACTGTCCACATCAGAAATGCCCTGGACTTCTTTAGGATCTTGCTCTTCTTCTTCATTTGTAGGTTCAGCTGCATTGACATCCATCTGCACGTCCTCTTCTTCTTCATCGGCCTCAATCACTTGAGGTCCATCCACATTAGGATACCTTGGTATGGGGTGAGGAATAGGAAATAGACGGTTGTTTAGTTGATGGTGCTCAACCTGAAGCTCTTCAAGCTGCTCTTGGAGCTCATGCTCCCTTTGAAAAGCATTGTGGTTAGACATGATCTAGCCCTGACGTCTTTCTTCTGCCAACTCTAAGGCTGCATCTCTATGATGGGTCACACAATCCAACTCCTGTGCTACCTCATCTCTCTCTATGGTGAGGTTCATAAGCTGGTTATGAAGCTCGTCTCTCTCGCGTGTAGTTTGCCCCCACTGCTGCAGGCGATAATTTGCAATACCCTGAATCTCCTCTACTTCTTGCTAAGCTTGCCCACATGCATCCGCCCTACAGCGATACTTGCGGGCACACAACCTGAACTTGTGTTGGGCTGCCATTGCCTTGCCAGCTTCTTCTAACACATTAGAGAGTGTGTCCTGCCTGACTCGACAAAGCTTCAAGATGGCCATCATAGCACTCATTCCAGCATTGTCGCTCTGAACACGCTCACCACGGCCTTGAACCAAGGCTTGGCCAACTTCTTGAATCCACTCAGCCTTAGTAGGAGCCACTCAGGGAATGGATGAAGCTGGTCCACCCACTAACTCATCCCCGAAGCTCTGTGCTATATCCATAAGCACATCAAGGGCAGCAACTTGAGCGGCTTCCCATGGGCTTTGCCCATTAGTCTCAATGCTCCACCCATGCCACAATGGTCTCGTGGGGTTCTGCGACACTATAAAGGTCACAATGTACCATGGCACATCTCCCAATGGTGCCGCCTGCCTCCACGTGTAGCGGGGTGCCTCCGGGTACCCAACTGAGCTTAGCACCCTCTAGAGCAAGGTGGGCGTACCGAACTGGTCCAAAAAGGTGCTGCTACTAGTAGGAAACATGGGTGCGGCCATCTATATCAAAAAGGGATGCAACTCTCGTGAGAGGATTACTTTGTTGAGAGATGGAACTTAATAATGGGAATAAGCAATTATAAGGGAGGGAGTAATGCAATATGAATGACATGAGTGAATATGATGCATGCTCGTTCCATACGTCCTCACAAACCTAAGAAAATTTAAGTTCTAGCGGAATATACGGTGTCATACATACGTTCTCTCAATTAGCGGTAACTAGTCGATCTACATGGTGCGTTGTTAGCATACCTGTAGAAAATTTCATTGCAGCCCAACCCAACAAGATAGAATGCTAACAATGAAAGTAGTAAACTAAGATACTCTCCATATATACATCCCCAGATATATATACTTTGGTATCCAAACTACCCAACAGATATACCCACAATTAAGTACCTTCATATGTACATGTATGCAACATGTACATATTCCAGTAACCACAACTAACGCTCCCCTAGACCGATAGTTGGACGGTCATGCTCTCACAACTCACACTTACCTTGGCGTAGAGGCAATTGATCCATACATTACCATTCAAGCGAATGGCACCCATGCAATAGCACACCGCATGGACGACGAAATAGAAACAATCAATTTCCCCCAAGTTAGTAATTATATATAAGCCACCTAGAAGTCCTTAAGTGGGCTACAAGGGATGTGATCACCGGTACACTATAAAATTTTTGAACACTTATATATAACTATAAGTTGGAAAACCATTTTCGCAACAAAAGCTTTTGTTTTTAAATACCCGTATGACATGTTTAGTGTTGAATCTAGCTCTAATGCCAGCTGTCACAGAACCGACCAATTTATAAGAGCACAAGTACAAAACACAATCGTCGAAACGATCAAATTCTCGCACTTGAGCCCATATAAACCCGGTAGTCAACTGAAACCACGGAGAATTTCAAACCAACTTGCATACAACCAAGATCAGAGTAATTCAACATAACACATCGTATGTTACAACATTTCACAGACAGTTTGCAATTAGATTACAACACCTTAGAGTCATCGTTATTAGAAAACAGGTCTTGTAAAGTATGCGGAAGCAAATAGTTTAACTTACACACCCGAGTTCAAATACAAATACCAGTTTGCTGATCACAACCCGTAAAAGCATTTGGATAAGAGAAACAGAGATCATGCCCATGATCTAGTCTTTGTCACCCACCGGGTGGAGATAATACTTACAGAAGCCCTGATATAGAAGGTCATCTGTAACAAGAGGGAATAAACTCTGAGTACGAGAATATACTCAGCTAGACTTACCCGTTGGAAACCAAAACAAATGACACCAAGGATCATGCATAGCTTAATTTAGTGGATCTGGCTGACACTTTCTTTTTGTGGAAAAACATAAATAATAATGATCAACTCTTAACCTGAACTAGCAGTAACTTTTAGCCATAACCTGTCATCTATATTAGCACCTGTACTAAGCAATCATTTGATTAAGATTCAAACATTAATAACCATAGCAGGTATAAATCATGGCAACATTATTATCATCATCCATTTAACCATATCGTTAAATTAATTGAATCTATGTTGCCGCTACTCAGTCAAGTTCTCACTATCCGGGAGAGACGACGATTCGAATTAATTCCTATCCAGCTGGAGGGGTATTCCTAAACACAAACCCTGCTTCCCCCATCAGGGTCGCAACAAGTCACCTTTGGTACAATTCAAGAGTCGCGGGTCTGATCAGTGCCACAAAACAAAAGAACCACTCTGCCATGAGTGCTCGGTGACTTAACCCGCCCTTGGACTTACGCCAATGGCTCTCCGCACATCCTTACTACCATCTAGATTGCGACCAACTGCTCGTGTTCCTGGCCTGAATCGAGCTACTAGGCTTCGCGGTCGGAATGACTTATCCGGTCAGCTAAGTGTTAGGCTGCGTTCAACATGACATGAGGACGTATAGCGTATCGGTCCTTAAACGACACAGACAGAGTCACTATGTCAAAACCTACACAAGACTCCGCCCGAGCTTATTCATTATTAACATGGTTCTTTTCCACAATAGCAAATATAGCCAATCGTGATCCACCTCATCCTAAAGCTCGCAGGTGATAGGAAATCACCTGACTTCTACTGCACTAAGCATGGCTAAGCATTTAACCCGTTCCTGAACTTAAATAGGATTCCAATGCGATATCTGGACAAGGATGGATATATAATGCAACAATTGGTTCCAACCAATTCCTGTACTTAATGCATTATCAACGAATAAAAGATACTCAAGGTATTTGTAAAAACATGGGAGACTTAATATGCTCCGGGGCTTGCCTTTCAGGAAAGAGGAAGGACGGTGGTCAGGGCACTCGGGCAACTCCTCCTCAACGGCTGCTTCGTCGATTTCCTGCACCTCGGGCTCCTCCTCCTGGCTCGCTCCCTCGAACTCCAGCAGTGTCACTCCCTCTGGCACGCCTATTGCATGAATGCATAAGATAAATATCATGGATGCACATGAATGAAGTTAGGGATGCTCGGGGAATGCACATGCTTACAGCAGTCCGCATTTTCCGACTTAGGCTCTATTCAAATCACTTTAACTTACCAAGTTTATACAATCTAATGTACAATTGCTCATCTTCAGTTAAGGACCTAGCACCTGCACCTAAGCATATTCTCAAGTTAGGCTAGCACCTAAACAATCAACAAGAACATTGCAACAAAGCATGCACACAAACATTCATATTTCAGCAAAACAGAGACTATACAACGGTATGGTAAACTGACCATAACTGAAGATCTACAATTCCAAATGACATGCAACAAGACAATTTGGAAATCTTATGAAATTACCTACAATTCATTTTTAGACCTCAAGGCATGATTCCAAACTGTGCTAGGTCGAATTTACAGAATTACATGATCAGGTCCAAACAAGACAGAGAACAAGCAACTCTGTGATCCAACTTTGAACGACTGTAACTCCTAAACTACTGGTTCAAATGCCCCAAATTTTGACAGGAGCTAGATACATTAGTTATCTACAAGTTTTGTATTCACCACATTCCCAGCAAACCAAAATATCATGGGGAACTTTGTAAAGTCCCACGAAATGTCCAGAAAGACATAATGCAAGGAAATATTTATTAACTTATGTTGCAAACAATTAATTGGACAAAACCAACTTTACTCACTTATCACACATATCACAAGAACACCAGAAAGTAAAGTGTTCACCACTAATTCATTTCTTTAATGCCTTTCTTAATTTATTTAATTAATTAAGAGGAATGATAAACATATATGAAAACTGCACCATTTAATCTACAAAAATTACAGGAGGTACTACATGCTCCAAGTGGACTCCTGTAAAAATTTCACATCATTTGAGCAAGTATAATGTCCTACACAAAAATGACAAGGCATAAAGGCCTAAAATGATATAAATAGGAAACCCTAGTGAAAAGTGTCAAGCAATAGATTTTATATTTTTCCTAGCATCCTTAAGGTACTAGGATATCCTCCAATAAATTTCATGGTCATTGGATTCATAGATAAATTACTAAAATTCACACAAGGATCATTCAATGATAAAAGGAAAATCTATAACTCAAAAACCATACATGCAATGACTCTAAAATTTTTACCAGAGCTTCTACTCATCAAGAAGAGCTCAACAACAAAATTTCATAATTTTTGGAACACAGGAACTCAAGATATAATTTAAACAAGTTTGCATGGATTTAAAAACACATTTCAAGTTTTAATTTAATTCATCCAAAACTTCCACTACAAGTGTTCATGTCATATTTTTCCTAAATACTACACTTCACTATGATCCTAACAAAATTGGAACCACCCAATTTGGATCTACAAAACTCTAGATATAGATTTTACAAAATAGCATCAAAATCAGAACAAATGAACTAGCTTTCTATAGCATAGTGACTGACAGCAGGGACCCGCATGTCAGTAGGCCCTGCCTGTCATCGACACAAAATAGGGGATGGCGCTTGCGACGGCGTGGAAATGGCGTAGCTCGCCGGCGGTGAGGACTCCAGCGACGGGGAGGGTACCTCCGCGTTCGCCATGACTTCCCGCACCGATTGAACCCCTAAACCTAGACGCTAGGGAACCCTAGGCACATCAGCCATGGCGCACAGCGGCGCTTGGCCATGTTCCAACGTGGCTGGTCTAGCAATGGCGGTAGCGTCATCACCGGAGCATCTACTTGTGATGGCGAAGGCTAGGCGAGGGCTAGGGAAGGATGAGAGAGGCTGTGCTGTGCTAGCCACGGTGAGCTCCAACTCCGGTGAGGTACGACGACGGCGGAAACCAAAAAATGGAGGTGGTGATTATGCGGTGGCCAGTGAGATTGGCGATGGCGCTGCTTGGCGGCGATGGCGGAGCTGGTGCACTGTCGCTGCTGCTGCCGCTGAGAGCGGAGGAGGTGAAGGAGGATGAATGAGAGTGAGCAGGGAGGGCAGGAGGACACGGCTTCAAGCGGAGGACACTGGGCAACGGCATCAGGACGGCCACGACGCGTGGTGGCCACGCGGCGGTAGGGCTCTGTTGCCGGTCGGCACTGTAGCATCGATTCAGTCAAGCCATCGACGCCTGACAGCGTTACTTGATGACCGTCAAACGCCTAATCGGTGGCGAGTTAGCAAAATCTCCTTGAAGCAATCATGTAGAGCTATGATAGGGTTACAACATTGCTTTAGAAAGTATCAGCTAATTCTCAAAGAATCACGAGTTACATCAAGCCAAAGTCAGCCACAGTAATCGGTGAATGCAGTTAACACTTAGAAATTTTTCAGAGTTTCTAAATCAACCCCAAAACTGACTTGTGGGTTCCTTTAGAGCCTTTTCTGCACATTTTCATGACTTGGCTCCTAAACAAAGTTTGTTCCTTATAAAATTTGCTACAACTTTGCTTTAGGTTGCTCAGACATGCAAACAATCTAAGCTATACTTTTTAAATAGTCAAACTCAGGAGCTCTAGGGGTCCATAATAGTCAAACCATGACTTGGAAACCTAATTAGGCAAAATGATCAACATGAACATTGTTCCTAATGACATTCTAAGTATAACTAAGTTGCTTAAGAGGATAATTAGCCACACCACCCATTGGTCACCAAAACCAAGCATCACATGTACTAAAACAAGGACAAACAAGTGACTTTGTGACTTCTGTTTCAAAACCATGTTTCAAGTGTTTCATGAGTTTGTGGCATTGTACTAGCGAACCATGTTTCACTAAAGTGTGTTGCACATGTTGCACTTGAGTGTTACACACTATGCATTTCCTAAAACAATCACACATAGAATGTAACAATATGTTGCAATGTTTCAAAAGCATGTTTCAGACAATTCCAAACTCATGAATGGATGAATGATGCTCATGTTTATGAAATGCAAGTGCAAATGTGGAAGCCAAACACCTAAGGTATTACATAGGTTCGAGTCCCCAAGGTGGAGGCCCAAAGCTACTCAAGTTCAAGTCTGCCTCATCCTCCAGGACTAGTCTGCCTTAAACTGGTCACCTAGGACGCATACGGACTCCGTTTTCGACGATCCACATATGGTTCGAAAGCTAATTTTATAAGTAAGCCAATCCAAGTGGTCTCACCTCAAAAGACCTTCAAAATCAATGGGAATCGTTGAAACAAGTCAGCATCTAGAATCTGCCAGGGTGATGCGACACCGTCTTTTGGTCCGTTGGACCATCTATTAGGGGGCGCGTCCAGGGGGTTGACGCCCAAGGCTCTATAAATAGTAGCCGTTGCTCTCCTTAGAGTTTGGGTTTTGTTTAGTTCTTGATTTCCTCATGAAACAGACGTCGTTTTGCAGCAACTATCGCCGCTAAGGCTGCTTGCTGTGAACTAGGGCCCTAGTTCTTGATCTTGTTCACATGTGGCGATTAGTTCTTTCGAATAAAGACTTGAACTCCTTCTCATTATCATAAGCCTCATATTTATTTGCAATTTTAGATTGTGTTTATCTCGTTCTTGCTTGTGTTCTTGATTTGCTTGCAGGAAAGCCTTCTCGGTGAGGTCAATTGCGTTCACATGGTTGATAACCAATGGAGCAGTGGTGTAACGGTTGCGGGGGTCCGAATCAGTCTTGGTTCAAAGCCTAGATCGTGAACATCGTGTCTCCACCAATCGACGCTATCATACCTTTTGGAAGATCGGGCCTAGTCTACATCAAGGATGATGAGGACATGACACCCATGCATATGACCATGTTTGATGCATGGTATGGAGGGGTAGGAGGCCAGCAAGGGTGTCCAAGTCAAGAAGGAGGCCCAAGGCTAATTCGGTTTGAGTCCCCAAGGTGGAGGCCCAAAGCAACTCAAGTTCGAGTCTGCCTCGGCCTCCAGGACCAGTCTACCTTAAACTGGTCACCCAGGACGCATCTGGACTCTGCTTTCAATGATCCACATATGTATGGAAAGATAATTTAATAAGGAAGCCAATACAAGTGGTCTCACATCAAAAGCTCTTTGGAATCAATGGGTTAAAGCCTAGATAGTGAACATTGAGTCTCCACCAATCGACGCTATCATACCTTTTGGAATATCGGGCCTAGTCTACATTAAGTGGTATCAGAAGGCCCGATCTTCCGAAAGGTATGATAGCATCGATTGGTGGAGACTCGATGTTCATGATCTAGGCTTCAAACCAAGACTGATTTGGACCCCCACAACTATTACACCACAGCTCCGTTGGTTATCAACCACGCGAACGCGATTGACCTCACCGAGAAGGCTTTCCTGCAAGTGAATCGAGAACACAAGCAAGAATGGGATGAACGTAATCTGAAATTGCAAATAAATAAGAGGCTTATGATAACAAGAAGGAGTTCAAGTCTTTATTCGAAAGGACTAATCGCCATAGGTGAACAAGATCAAGAACTGGGGCCCTGGTTCACAGCAAGCAGCCTTGGCAGCACAGTTGCAGCAAAACGATGTCTGTCTCACGAGGAAATCAAGAACTAAACTAAACCCAAACCCTAAGGAGAGCAATGGCTGCTAATTATAGAGTCTTGGGTATCACCCCCCCTAGACGCACCCCCTAATAGGCCCAAACACGATACACGGTCCAACGGACCAAAAGACGGTGTCGTAACACCCTGACAGATTCTGGACGCTGACTTGTTTCGACGATTCCTGTTGATTCTGAAGGTCTTTTGACAGAGACTATTTGGATTGGCTTCCTTATCAAATTAGCTTTCCAACCACATATGGACCATTGAAAACAGAGTCTGGATGCGTCCTGGGCGACTAGTTTAAGGCAGACTGGTCCTGGAGGCCGAGGCAGACTCGAACTTGAGTTGCTTTGGGCCTCCATCTCGGAGACTCGAACCAAATTAGCCTCGGGCCTCCTTCTTGACTTGGACACCCTTGCTGGCCTCCTACCCCTCCATACCATGTGCCAAACATGGTCATATGCGTGGGTGTCATGTCCTCATCTTCCTCCCCTTCTTGATGAAAAGCCATCCTCGGCGTCGATTGTGCTTGAAACTGATCCTGCACAACATAAAGGAGAACGGGGTTGCGAAGACAAAGGGAACTGAAATAATTGTGAGAAGGAACATGACCATGTTTGCAAGTTTCTAGCATGTCATCTCACATAAAAATTTCAGCAAGCATATAGACTCCATGATCCGAATGCACACGATGTATGTCAACACTATCCTGCAAAAGATTAGAACTAACCAAAGACAATGCAGGAATAGATGGTTTAGCAGACATAGGTAGCAACCAACAATGCTCCCCTTCTTGGAAGTGAACTTGTTTCTTTGAGGAACATGAGAAATTGTTTGTATTATTATGGCTGCCCTATAAACGTTCATAATCTTATACAACAAATGGAAAATTCATATTACTACGAATGTATACTCGATGTATCATATATTGTCCCTTGTTGTTATATTTGCCAATAACATGATATGTGTGTTTAGAAAACCGAGGCAAATCAGCATATTTAAAAGGGCTCTCCTCCAAACAATCTAGGTTACATAAAACATCAAATTCAATATAACCCAAAGTATGTAAAGAAGACAATAGTTTGAACTCATCAGTTTTAGTAGCAATATGAATAACATGTTTATTTTCAGCACAAGTGATTGGTTCCAAAACTTGTAAAACTGAAGCATCATCAACCAATTCATCTTTATCATAGGGAACATCAAGCAAATTATCATGGGACAAAGATAAATCAAGAGAGGGTTCCACTAACAATTGCTCTATGATAGCATGGTTTGTGGAAAAATTTAGTACATTAAAACAATTCTCACCTTCCGTGAGTGTAGCACCATGGACATTACCTGTGTTCTCAGTAGGAGTAATAGGTGCATTGTGAAGTGATGGTTCTGAATTTGCATATGAGGTTGTGAGCTCCTCATTTGCTTCCATATCATCCTCTCGCTTATGTACATTATCCTGTAGAAGGTTAGTCATAGCAAGAGGAATAACAATAGACTCTTCCTCTAAATGGTGCACCTTAGCATATGAAGTCAAAACAGAAGGTGGATTAACAAAGGTTTCTCGCATAAGGACTTTCATATCATTCCAAGTTTGAGGTTTATCAGAAGGATCTAAAGACTCCCACCAAGATAAAGCAGAATATTGCAAAACACTAGCTGCATTGTTTACCTTCCTCCTTGGACACATAAAGCGAGTAGCAAATATGTTATCTATGATAATTTCCCACTCCGTGTACTCATCAGCTCCTATACCATCATAAGTCAGTGGATACGAACAACCTGTCATTGTTAGAAGACAGCAAAAGACAACACAAAAGTATTATCCCTATCAGCTACTATAGGATGTGGTCAAGGAGTAAAGTCACATACTCTCAAGCGTCTTACCATGGTCTTACAAGTGTTCTTACCAAAGCAACAGGCGGTGCAATCGGTCGGTGACTGTGATACCATTGTAGCTTGAGTGTAACAGTTGCAAGGCAAACCTGTACTTGGTTAGAAGAAAGTGGAGCTTGGACAGGCATAATATAGTAGCAAGGAATAGCAATATTCGCAACTGAATAGCAAAACTGAATAAGTATCCCAAGTACTTGTCTTAATTGCTGGCCTACTCACGTTTCAAGTACCAGATGTATCAAGTGATGTGAACAGTAGGAATATGATTAGAAATAAGGCAGAAATCAGCACACGTAAACACAGCTCAAATGGCGCTCCCTATGTGCTCCTCTAGATATTGTTCCACTTTTGCCCCTCTTTTTTCTCTATTTTTGGGCTGTCGTTGTTTTTTGGGATTCTTTGACTTTTTCTTTTTATGTTTTTTATATTTTTTCCTCACTTAGGAGCACAAAAGAAGTAACCACAGAAAATATGAGCTTAAACAAGTGAAAGGCGTGTCCTGTGCAAAATTCAAAAGACGTGCTCAAAATTGATAAAAAGCTTGTCACCACGAAAAGATGATCTTGTGACCAGTTTTTGGCCAAAATAAAAATTTTCGAACATGACAAAGTTAGGGACGGACGGATCTAAAATTTTTTTTCTGATCAATTTTGATATATGGAACGTCGAAATCCGAGTTCGTATGCGAAAACTAGACCCGTTTTACGAACTGACTATGAATTAGAGAACAAAACGGGAACAATGCGCGTAAAATTGGTCACTACAGCAAGGATTTGATGAAAACAGTGAAGACAAGTGTAACAAATTAGATGGCGTGGACTAGAGTTTGATGGATACAAAGGAAACACAACAAGACTTGAAGATGTTCACGGATTATGATGAAAAACAAAGGGAAAAACACAAACTAGACTAAAAAACGATCTAAAACCAGCAACCAGAACTTGCCCTAGGACACAAACTCAACAACGCGAAACTGAGATGAAATTGCACGGCACAATGAGGCTATAGGACAGGGAATATGTGGCGGTGTATTTTTTTTTATCTTTTTGTGGACTATAGGTAATGCAAAAACAGTAACAATCTAAAGGGGAAAACAAAGTTATACCTAACGAGCAACGAGGTCTCTGATACCACTTGATGTAGACAAGGCCCAATCTTTCGAAAGGTATGATAGCGTCGATTGGTGGAGACTCGACATTCATGATCTAGGCTTGGAACCAAGACTGATTCGAACTCCCGCAACCATTAGACC
The DNA here is from genome assembly GCF_019320115.1 of Miscanthus floridulus. Lineage (NCBI taxonomy): Eukaryota > Viridiplantae > Streptophyta > Magnoliopsida > Poales > Poaceae > Miscanthus > Miscanthus floridulus. The sequence goes on along the minus strand of NC_089589.1, from coordinate 53,606,859 downwards.
ACAGCTCCGTTGGTTATCAACCACGCGAACGCGATTGACCTCGCCAAGAAGGCTTTCCTGTAAGCGAATTGAGAACACAAGCAAAAACGAGATGAACACAATCTAAAATTGCAAATAAATATGAGGCTTATGATAACGAGAAGGAGTTTAAGTCTTTATTCAAAAGGACTAATCGCCACAGGCGAACAAGATCAAGAACTGAGGCCCTGGTTCACAGCAAGCAGCCTTGGCGGCACAGTTGCAGCAAAACGATATCTGTTTCACGAGGAAATCAAGAACTAAACAAAATCTAAACCCTAAGGAGAGCGACGGCTGCTAATTATAGAGTCTTGGGCGTCACCCCCCTGGACGCGCCCCCTAATGGGCCCAAACACGATACACGGTCCAATGGACCAAAAGACAGTGTCGCAGCACTCTAGCAGATTCTGGACGCTAACTTGTTTCGACGATTCCCATTGATTCTGAAGGTCTTTTGACTGAGACCACTTGGATTGGCTTCCTTATCAAATTAGCTTTCCAACCATATATGAATCGTCAAAAACAGAGTCCGAATGCATCCTGGGTGACCAGTTTAAGGCAGACTGGTCCTAGAGGCCGAGGCAGACTCGAACTTGAGTTGCTTTAGGCCTCCACCTCAGGGACTCGAACCAAATTAGCCTTGGGCCTCCTTCTTAACTTGGACACCCTTGCTGGCCTCCTACCCCCTCCATACCATGTGCCAAACATGGTCATATGCATGGGTGTCATGTCCTCATAAAAAATAGAGAAAAAAGAGAGGGGCAAAAGTGGAACAATATCTAGAGGAGCACATAGAGAGCGCCATTTGAGCTGTGTTTGCGTGTGCTGATTTCTGCCTTGTTCCTAATCATATTCCTGCTGTTCACATCACTTGATACATCTAGTACTTGGAACGTGAGTAGGCCAGCAGCTAAGACAAGTACTTGGGATACTTATTCAGTTTTGCTATTCAATTGTGAATATTGCTATTCCTTGCTACTATATTGTGCCCATCCAAGCTCCACTTTCTTCTAACCAAGTACAGGTTCGCCTTGCAACTGTTACACTCAAGCTACAACGGTATCACAGTCAGCGACCGATTGCACCGCCTATTGCTATGGTAAGAACACTTATAAGACCGTGGTAAGACGCTTGAGAGTGTGTGACTTTACTCCTTGACCACATCCTATAGTAGCTGATAGGGATACTTTTTTTGTGTTGTCTTTTGCTGTCTTCTAACAATGACAGGTTGTTTGTATCCACCGACTTATGATGGTATAGGTGCTGATGAGTACATGGAGTGGGAAATTACCATAGATAACATATTTACTACTTGCTTTATGTGTCCAAGGAGGAAGGTAAACAATGCAGCTAGTGTTTTGCGACATTCTGCTTTATCTTGGTGGGAGTCTTTAGATCCTTCTGATAAACCTCAAACTTGGAATGATATAAAAGTCCTTATACGAGAAACCTTTGTTAATCCACCTCCAGTTTTGACTTCATATGCTGAGGTGCACCATTTAGAGGAAGAGTCTGTTGTTATTCCTCTTGCTATGACTAACCTTCTGCAGGATAATGTACATAAGCGAGAGGATGACATGGAAGCAAATGAGGAGCTCACAACCTCATATGCAAATTCAGAACCATCACTTCACAATGCACCTATTACTCCTACTGAGAACACAGGTAATGTCCATGGTGCTACACTCACGGAAGGTGAGAATTGCTTTAATGTACTAAATTTTTCCACAAACCATGCTATCATAGAGCAATTGTTAGTGGAACCCTCTCTTGATTTATCTTTGTCCCATGATAATTTGCTTGATGTTCCCTGTGATAAAGATGAATTGGTTGATGATGCTTCAGTTTTACATGTTTTGGAACCAATCACTTGTGCTGAAAATAAACATGTTATTCATATTGCTACTAAAACTAATGAGTTCAAACTGTTGTCTTCTTTACATACTTTGGGTTATATTGAATTTGATGTTTTGTGTAACCTAGATTGTTTGGAGGAGAGCCTTTTTAAATATGCTGATTTGCCTTGGTTTTCTAAACACACATATCATGTTATTGGCAAATATAGCAATAAGGGACAATATATGATACATCGAGTATACATTCGTAGTAATATGAATTTTCCCTTTGTTGTACAAGATTATGAACGTTTAGAGGGCAGCCATAATAATATAAACATTTTCTCATGTTCCTCAAAGAAACAAGTTCACTTCCAAGAAGGGGAGCATTGTTGATTGCTACCTATGTCTGCTAGACCATCTATTCCTGCATTGTCTTTGGTTAGTTCTAATCTTTTGTAGGATAGTGTTGACATACATCGTGTGCATTCAGATCATGGAGTCTACATGCTTGCTGAAATTTTTATGCGAGATGACATGCTAGAAACTTAAAAACATGGTCATGTTCCTTCTCACAATTATTTCAGTTCCCTTTGTCTTCACAACCCCGTTCTCCTTTGTGTTGTGCAGGATCAGTTTCAAGCACAATCGACGCCGAGGATGGCTTTTCGTCAAGAAGGAGAGGATGATGAGGACATGACACCCATGCATATGATCATGTTTGGTGCATGGTATGGAGGGGTACGAGGCTAGCAAGGGTGTCCAAGTCAAGAAGGAGGCCCGAGGCTAATTCGGTTCGAGTCCCCGAGGTGGAGGCCCAAAGCAACTCAAGTTCGAGTCTGCCTCGGCTTTCAAGACCAGTCTGCCTTAAACTGGTCACCCAGGACGCATCCGGACTCCGTTTTCGACGATCCACATATGGTTGGAAAGTTAATTTGATAAGAAAGCCAATCCAAGTGGTCTCACATCAAAGGACCTTTAGAATCAATAGGAATCGTCGAAACAAGTCAGCATCCAGAATCTGCCAGGGTGCTGCGACACCGTCTTTTGGTCTGTTGGACCGTGTATCGTGTTTGGGCCTATTAGGGGGCGCGTCTAGGGGGGTGAAGCCCAAGATTCTATAATTAGCAGCCGTCGCTCTCCTTAGGGTTTGGGTTTTATTTAGTTCTTGATTTCCTTGTGAAACAAACATCGTTTTGCTACAACTGTGCCGCCAAGGCTGCTTGCTGTGAACCAGAGCCCCAGTTCTTGATCTTGTTCGCCTATGGCGATTAGTCCTTTCGAATAAAGACTTGAACTCCTTCTTGTTTTCATAAGCCTCATATTTATTTGCAATTTCAGATTGCGTTCATCCCGTTCTTGCTTGTGTTCTCGATTCGCTTGCAGGAAAGCCTTCTCAGCGAGGTCAATGGCGTTCGTGTGGTTGATAACCAACTAAGCAGTGGTGTAACAGTTGCGGGGCTCCGAATCAGTCTTGGTTCGAAGCCTAGATCGTGAACGTCGAGTCTCCACCAATCGATGCTACCTTTTGGAAGATCGGGCCTTGTCTACATCAAGGATGATAGCGTCGATTGGTGGAGACTCGACGTTCACGATCTAGGCTTCGAACCAAGATTGATTCGGACCCCCGCAACCGTTACACCACTACTCCGTTGGTTATCAACTACGCGAACGCGATTGACCTCGCTGAGAAGGCTTTCCTGCAAGCGAATCGAGAACACAAGCAAGAACGAGATAAACGCAATCTGAAATTACAAATAAATATGAGGCTTATGGTAATGAGAAGGAGTTCAAGTTTTTATTCGAAATAACTAATCGCCATAGGCGAACAAGATCAAGAACTGGGGCGCTGGTTCACAGCAAGCGGCCTTGGCGGCGACAGTTGCAGCAAAACGACGTCTGTTTCACGAGAAAATCAAGAACTAAACAAAACCCAAACCCTAATGAGAGCGATGGCTGCTATTTATAGAGTCTTGAGCATCACCCCCCAGGACGCGCCCCCTAATGGGCCCAAACACGATACACGGTCCAACGGACCAAAAGACGGTATCTCAGCACCCTGGCAGATTCTGCACGCTGACTATTTTTACGATTCCTGTTGATTATGAAGGTCTTTTGACATGAGACCACTTGGATTAGCTTCCTTATAAAATTAGCTTTCCAACCATATGTGGATCGTCGAAAACGGAGTCCGGATACGTCCTGGGTGACCAGTTTAAGGCAGACTGGTCCTGAAGGCCGAGGCAGACTCGAACTTGAGTTGCTTTGGGCCTCCACCTCGGGGACTCGAACCAAATTAGCCTCGGGCCTTCTTCTTGACTTGGACACCCTTGCTGGCCTCCTACCCCTCCATACCATGCGCCAAACATGGTCATATGCATGGGTGTTATGTCCTCATCAACTTTTCCCTTCCTTTCGAATTCCTCCGACTGTCTCAATGGTTAAGACTCCCCAACTTAGCCCCCGAGACCCGTGTTCGAGTCCCAGACAGCCCAAATTTTTTATTTTAGTTTTATAAATTATTAAATGAATTTTCTCTATGCACCTTCTTTCTCCGTGGCCTTCTTAGCATTCCTCTTCATCTCGGCCTGATCTGGAGACTGGAATGGTACACGTATCAAGTAAATGGATCACTCAACAGTCAACACACAAGCCACATGCATTCCCATTCACATCTCTAGAAGCACATACATCAATGATCAGTGAAGGTTGGAGGAGGAATGGAGCTACTACACCTTTGCTCAATGCCGACTGTGGGCTAGGCTCCTTCGAGTATTGCGAGCAGGGACTACAAACTGGTTGGGGACCAGTGGCGCCGAGGAGCTGTGGATCCCTGCAGAACATTCACACCAACCTCACCATGCATAGTCCATATCGTATAGTTTGGCATGAACCCCCTGGTAATCAAGTGTGATCGTGTAGACTCAATTTGACGAAAGTTCCTATGATTCTTGCAATCTTTGCATGGGCAGAAGATAGGGTTCCCATTCTCAGCATGGGCCTTAGCATCGGTGATAAACTGGTTGACACCATGCATGTACCGCTTGTCCGTTTGTGACAGATGCATCCACTCTCGATCCATCTCTGCAAAAAAAATACTGAGACAGTAATTACAAAGAATTAATAAGAAATCGAGCTTCATGAACAACAATTGTAGCTCGAAAGTACCATTTTTGGAAAACATTATTGTACACTAATTATTAAAAAATTAAAATTGGTAGCCCCGGCCCTGTAAATTGAAAATCATAGTAAAAACAATTATTGTGCAATAATGAAGAACATCTATTCTACTCTACTTCTAAGAACTAATTATAGCATCACATACTAAAAATGATGATCTTGACCACCATGGAATAATTAGCTAGGAATTTAAATGTGTTCATAGACACCAACCGTTTGGATGATGGATTCACCACAATTTGAGCCTTCCACAAATGTCCAATTGGAAAAGTGCTCTCTAGAATGGAGAAAGAATTAGAATGAGAATTAAGCAATGTAGCCTTCAAAACGAAGCTAATTAAGCAACAAAATCAAAGGAGTGGATATTTGTTACTAACCTTAAAGCAAAAAGATCAAGCCATTCTTTAAAATTCAAGCACTGGCTTCATGGTGAAGAGCAACCGCAACAATAGAGGGAAGGGTCCAAACGTGCGTCTCTGTTCTCAGGATGGAAGAGAGGAGGAAGGAGAGGATGGCTGCTACCTTTTTGTGTTGTAGGCTTATCACTGTCGGTTCTTGGCTAGAACCGACAGTGATAGAGCCTAATCACTGTCGGCTCTTGGCTTAAACTGGCAGTGATGAGTGGCCGCCAAAACACTGTCAGTTCAAGCTACAAACCGGCAGTGATGTGGTCCTTCACTACCGGTTTTAGCCCAGCCCCAATTATTTTTTCATTTTCAAGCTCATAACCGACAGTGAAGGTACATCACTGCCGGTTCTCACAAATCCGGTAGTGATGATGCCGGCAGTGATGTGCAAATCTAGCGTAGTATAAGAATGCTTCCATTGGTGCCGTAGGATGGTGAAGAAGAACACTCCCTTAGTTTTTCTTTTCCTATCCTGGGTTTTGCTAACATGCATATGACTAGGATTGGTGCTGTATTGATGGCGTTGCTGTGCTCTAACTTGACACATCACGACATGCTGGACCCAGCGATTCAAGCAGAGCATGTCAACGTCCTCGTAGAAGCAAGCAAACGCGAGGTGACATACTTCAAGAGGCACGAGCCCGCGGAGGCGCAGCATATCGTCGACAGCCTTCTGGCATCCCTTCAACCAGTTCATGCCAAAGGGCTAGTCGATGATGTACGTGACGTTTAGGGCCATGGCGAACTTCCACCGGTGGCGCCAGCGCCGTGCTAGCATGAATGTCCGTCCGGCCTCTTCTGCAGGCAGGAAGCCGAGGATGTGCACGAGGATGACGTCTAGAAGCATATCTATGCCGCCGCCGCTGTCGCTCGCCACGGGCACGTGCTTGCCCTTTTTCTCTGGACGCATCCTGTCCAACAGGTTGTGAGCGCCGACGCTACGGGACGGGAAAAACGATCAGATCGGAGGAAGACTGAGTCCCGTCCCAGCCGCGAGGGTTCCTGTGTGCGGAGGTTTCCACGGGCGGGGCAAGGTGGGAATATGTCTTATAGTTACACATGGACAAATCCAATTAAAATCTATGAGAAACAGATCCAAAGTCCAATCCTACCACGATGATTTATATTCAATATGATTCGATAATAACAAAACTACTATAGGTACCCGATATCACTAACTCGTTATATCCAAAGTTTGACCCTAAAATTAAAAGCCACACGTTCATTTCAAGTTTAGAGCATCTCCAAAACTATTTCTAAAATTTAATGTCTAAATTATCATTTGGAGAGTTATTTGAGTAAAAATTCGATTTCTATATCTTTTTACCCTCTGGTAGCTTTTCTACATCTTTTTTCGTAGTCTACGAAGCCATCCTCCTGCTCTCCATCTTTAGCTAGCACAAAATATGGAACAGAAGAGGTTTATATTTGGAGATCAAATTAAAGATTTGGAGGGTATTTTTTTCGCCAAAATCTCTGCTCTAAAATATGGAACAGAAGAGGTTTATATTTGGAGATCAAATTAAAGATTTGGAGGGTATTTTTTCGCCAAAATCTCTGCTCCTAAATTAAGAAGGATATAAAGACTCTCTTGGAGATGCTCTTACACCATATCATTTAGCAAAATTAAGTGAAATTCATTTGAGATGACTTATTATGATTGTCCACTACTTTGTGTTGATTTATGACTAGATATTCACATAGACCCTAGATTATATCACTACTACAGGAATCATTTTTAGTGACGCCACCCTTTTCTATAATTCAACTAACACGCCGCCTCTAACCGCGCCGGTGAGCACTGTAGCTCCGTGACTACCTCTGAAGATCCATCTTCAGGGGCGGTTCTATTAAGAAAACCACCTCTGATAGACGTCCATTTTTAGAGGCGGTGGGCGGTTGCGTTAAGAGAATCGCCCCTGAAAATGGATCTTCAGAGGCGGTCCTCTTTAGAAAACCGTCTTTAAAAGTGACCTATTTTCAAAAACGGTTCGTTAAGAGAACCGCCCCTACAGATGCATTAACAGAGGCGGTTCTCTTTAGTCAACCGCCCCTAAAAATGGCCCCCCTAAATACCCCTTCTTCCTCCTCGGAACAGTATGCATGCTGAGCACCATTAGCTCACTTGGAGGACGAGAAATAGCAAAAATAGAGGGGGGAGGTTTTTGCCATTTGAACCTTTGAAGGAGTTGGGTTTGAGAGGTGAGATAGTGGCATACCTAAACTCTTTTCAAACTTTTTTATGTTCATTTCTTTCACTTAGAGATCTAGAGAGAGACATGCATGATGTTAGATTTTTTATTAGTTTTCCTAGCAATTTAAATTAGACTGATTTTTGCCCAACTTACTTTGGCTCACATGAACTCTAGTTAATTTCTATATTTACTTTATCATTTTTTAAGCTTTAGTTCTAGAATAATGTAATATTTGTATAGAAAAATAGACATCAATTGCTTCAACATTTATATGCGAATGATATCTTCATGCAAATATAAAATTTATTTTTGAAGGGTACATATGGACAGGTCATGGATGTACACGAAAAGAAGACATGAAGCTTCCTACATACAAGATGTGAATGGTTTTATTGAAACAGCTAAAAGGCATGCTTTGATTAATTAAGCAGACAAAGGATATATATTGCCTCTGTGTTGACTGTCAGAACCGTATAGTATGCCGAGATCCAAATACGATAAGATCACACTTGGTAAGAAGGGGTTTCATGGAGAACTACAAGATTTGGGATCATCATGGTGAGAGACGTACAAAAGCGGGCAACATGGAATGTACAAATCCACTAGAAGTAAGGGAAGATGACGATGCCCATCGTGTCATGATGCATGATGGTCCAGGAGATGACGCTGCAGGCGGTGGTGGTGGCGAAGGTTGTGGTGGTGGAGAAGGCTGTGGTGGGGAGGATGATGGTGAAGACAACGAACAAGATGAAGAAGAAGACTTTCTGGACGACATGTTGCGCCACGTAGAACAAGAATTACTATTGAAAGGTCTAGATAACTTGGAGATGGTGTGGAAGGCAAGGGAAGAACGTTTGTACCAGGAGCAAAAGTGTTGTGAGAAAAGGTGGTCGTTGCTACGTTTTCTGCTAAACATACTGATCTTGAAGGCTAAGTATGGCTGGTCCGATAGGAGCTTCAACGACCTATTGACTCTGTTGGTTGTTGTGCTTCCTAAGCCAAACTTTGTGCCTACCAACACGTATCAAGCAAAGAAGCTTATCAGTCCACTGACGACGGGTGTGGAACGAATACATGCGTGTCCGAACCATTGTATCATTTATCGTGGGGTGTTCAAAGACCTAACAAAGTGTCCAAACTGTGGAGCTAGTCGATACAAAGTAAACGAAAACTGCATTGAGGGTACTAACACTGGGAAAAAGAGAAAGAAGGGCGGAAAGAAAAATGACGCTTCTCATAACGTTGAAGAGGAAAACAACACCTTAGCAGTAGATGATAATAACCAAAGAAGAATTCCTACATTGGTTATGTGGTATCTATCTATAGCACTCGGTTTTAAGAACAAAACAAGATACACACCATATGTGAGTCTAGGAAGTCAAATCTCACATATAACTATAAATAAGGGTAATATCGAAAGACAATGCTCAATATATAATGTACTTAGTATCAAGGATATAACCTTAGACATCAAATAGCGGAAAGACAACTCCGATCTTCGGGAGAAGACTCCAATTCCACAGGGACAACTGACGGGATGATCACAAGCTGAACTTCTTCAAACTCTAGCAATCTGGTACCCATCTAGGATTTTTATCCAAATAATAGAAAAATAACGCAAGCGTAAGTATATGTCGTACTCAACAAATATAACATGAGGTTCATGAGGCTCAAAAGGCTGACACTGGTTCAAGTGCGATTAGCTTTTAATGAGTCATGATTTTAGCAATTGAGTAGCAACAAGTTTATCACAAGCCCATAAACACATGATCGGGTAAACATGAATAAAGAATAGCATAAACAGCAATCATTAGTGAGCATCTTCATCATCAGTATCATCAGTGTTCATCATCTATTCCATAAATATTCCAAGGCCGCTCGTGATCGTGATCATGGCTGATATACCAATTTTACACTCTTCAGAGGTTGTACACATTCACTGTGAGTCATGATTTACCCTTTCGCCCAAGGTCGCGAGCCTCTTAACCCACTACCAAAGAAGGTCGGCAGGGTTCACTATGAAGCCTTTCAAAGGTTCGTCTAACAAGTTAGGGCCATTAGATTCACTCGGCAAACAAATATAAGAACCCCCCTGTCGATTGGCACAATTCCATCACGGCAATACACATAAGAGTAGAGGTTGTCCTATACTTGATTCATCAAGCCATTCATACGCCATAAAGGTAACCACTAACAACTAGAAAAGGTCCTCATACTAAGCTAAAGCTAGAGCTATGTATCCCTCACAGTTGTACTGTAAGTCTCGGATGGTCACTTATAGATAAGTCCTTAGGGAGAGGAATCTAGAGCACCATAAAAATAGCCCAATGCTCTAGCCCCCTTGTTCCATGTTGCTAAAAAGCATCTTTTAATGTTTATTGCATATTCCATTAGTCAAGTTACAAGATCATGGTTGTAGTTGAGCACTAGCATCATACTACCCAATACAATAACCCATAGGAATCAAGGCACAAGGTAACAAAGTACTAGGAAATCCTTAGTGGTAATCAAGGTAGACACATGCAGCATGAATTAAATGATTAAAGGTGTATAGGATAACAAGGAAAATCACATTCTACACTTGCCTTAACCTCTGATCCTTCTTCTATTGACTCGTAGCCTCCAAAGGACTGCTTCTTGATCACCACGTAAAACTCACCGACTGGACATGATCATAGAACACCACACAAGCATTCATGCAATCATACACAAAGCAAACAATAGAACTAAATTAGAATAGTACTCCAAACATATGAAACAATAAGTAAAAAGGTTTTAAAGATGTTCTACATGTTAATATGAACACACAGACATAAAAAGCACTCTAATCGGAGCTCGATTGCTTCAACGGATGGCATGGGGAGATAGATCTCGAGCTCACGAAATCGATGGGGGTACCGGTTGAAGCAGAAGATGAAAGAATATGGCGGTGAGCTCGATTTGGTGGCCGACATTGGTTCGGTGATGGCGCATGGATAGAGAAGGAGGAAGAGAGGGCGAAAGCGGGGCATCGGGGCTTCCTTACCGAGGTGTGAAGGCTGGGGAGTGGCTTAGACCGACAGGAGAGCGGCAAGGCAATGGGAACGCATGCAACGATGGCGTGCTAGGGTTCGACGCACTTGCGAGCTCTAGGCAAAGGCGGTAGTGGCGCTAGGGTTGAGGGAGGCGGCGGGGAACTAGGGCTTGACTATTTATGGGGTGGAAGGCGTGTCACGCACGCCAAGAATCCGTGGAGGATATGATAATGTCGGGGGATTTTCACCGGGTTAGAGCCTGGCTTGCATACGGGAGGAAGGAGACGTCCGACGGGTGGGGTCGCTTTGTCAGCGAGTGAGAGTGCGGGCCCGGCTGGCGATGAGAGAGGTGGGGTGAGAGTGCACTGTCTGGCAAGACCGTCCTAGAATGGGCCTTTCGGAAGAGAAGGGGGAAGGCCCAGCTGGGCCTGCTTCACCACTCAGGCTACGCAAGAGAAAGAGGAGAGGAAGCACAGCGTGGGCCGGCGGGGAGGAGCAGGAGAGAGGGAGTTTTTTTCTAAATTTTATTTTCAAATCTATCTTCAAACCATTTCAAAAGCATTTGAAATTATTTTGAATTTTGGACAAGTCCACTCATCAAAAAAATAAGCATGCATCAGCATGAATGCACAAAAATGTTGCTAAGCCTTATGATGAATTTTAATTTAATGAAAAGTATTTTTTCCTATATTTCATGTGCACAAAAATTCATAAATTAATCATTTTAAACCTATTTTCAAAATTACAAATTTTAGGGTGTTACAATTCTACCCCCTTAAGATGAATCTCGTCCTCGAGATTCGAAAAAGAAGAGCAAAGTAGAGATGGATATTTCAACTTGAGATCTTCTTCACTTCCTTGAGCAACACCATCTTGGTACTCTCACCTTGTGTTGTATGAGAACTCATCATGTGGACACTCTTGCAGATTCTTATTCCATCTCATTTCAAGTCTGGTCTTGTTGCTTCTCTTAATTCGTTCCAGTGAATCTTATTATCCATATGTTAAGCTTCCAAAAGATCTTGCTTTGCTTGAATCAGAGCTTTGAATTCTATGGTTCATTTTGAAAGATTTTACCTTTCAAAAGGAAGACTTTAAACCAAACAAATTTTATTTTTTCAATTCCTTTTGAAATAGCTTTCAAAATAGAATATGGTTTATGTTTAGAACTCAAGAAAATATTTCAACCATGTTTTGAAACTCTTTTGAATATATATTTTTAAGGTTTTAAAATAAACCCAACCATTTTCAAATCATTGGAGACTTGGGGAAATATATTAAGCTTTGTTTTTTAAACTCTTTTGAAAACTTGACTTTACAATCAAATCTCAAATAAAGAGCAAACAAATCAACTCAGGTTCTTTTGAAACTACTTTAAACAAGGGATTTTCAAGATTTTAGAAAACAAATGAAACATTTGAACTTTATTTTCAAATCACTTTGAATGAACTCTTTTGGGACTTCCGAAATCAAACCTAATCAATTTCAAAGTTTCTTTAGAAATGAAAAGAGTAAGTTTTCAATTTTCTTTCTCTTTTTGAAGTCCAATAAAAGATTTACACCACATTTTCAAATTCTTATTGGAGTAATCCTTTTGGGAGATCAAATCAAATAATTTTGAAATCGTTCAAACCCTTTTCGAAAGACTAGTTTTAGAAACATACTTTTAAAATAAATCAAACCTTTTCTTTTCAAATTTTATTTTGAAATCAAACTTAATTCAAATTTAGAACCAAAAGCGCCCATTTTCCAAATACAAAAGGTTGTAAACCTTTGAATCAAACTTTTCAAACTTTTGTAAAATATCTTCAGAGCATTTTTGAACACCTTTCCAGTAAAATTTGAAACAAGACAACTCAAATTGATTTTTTTAATCGGTCTTTTCTAAACAACCCATTTACAAGCATTTTTGAATCATTTTCAAAGTGTTTTTAGAATAAGACTTTGAATAGCAAATGAAAACATTTTACTCTCTTTTTTTGTTAAAAGCAAAGTGGGTTTTCAAATCTAAATCCACTTTCAACTTTTGAAGTTTTAGAAATAAAATACTTTCAAACTCTTTTTTTTGAACTAAACCTTGGGTGAAGTAGTTCAAATCAAATTGTTTTCTTTTGAATGACCAAAAGAGTCTTTCAAAATTCAAAACTTTTGAAATGTCTCAAATATAGTCTTTAGCAACTCTTTTTTAATCAAAAGGTTGTTAATTCATTTTTTAACATCTTTTGAAGAATTTATTTCAAGGAAAGGGCTTTAAATAAAAATCGAAACCAAACCAATTTTCTTAAGAGTTAATCTTAGTATTGAGCATTCTTGCAACTTATTGTATACGTCTATATCTTAGGTACATGAAGATCAAACTCTCAACCATAGCTAGCTCGAACATCTATCTTGACGTAGATCTGACCTCCTTGTAGTTCACCAACTCGCAACACTCTTATCATGGTAAGCCCCCTTAAGAAAAGATGAGATAGGGGCACCAACATCAAACTTATAACTTCCTTCAAGGTGTATTATCATCCTTTGACATGCCAGAGAGCTTGTGGATATAGGTAAGTATAAGAAAAAATGATCCTTCCTGTAGACAGAAAATAGCAGTGCAGGAAAACATCCATATCTTGAGTTCTGTTTATCCAATAAAGTTGCAACTTAAACTGTTGGGAAGCTTACAAAATTCCCTACACCTTTCTTATCAGATTAACTGATTCTTCCAAGTGAGAGCTAGAGAGCATAACTGAACTTCATATGGCACCTTGTGCATTTAGATCCTTCTTAAATTCACCATGATTGTCAATAGGTGGCGCTTGATGTGGGTTGTTCAACACACTTTGAGCAATAGTCTGTAATAACTGAGTTAGCATCATCAAAGTTTACTCTATAGATGGGGGATTAGGTGACGGTGGATTAGAATTGGCAGGATTCCTTCCTAGTGAGAGCTAGAATCTACAAAACCACCTTCACTTAGACTACCCCCTTAAGAAAAGATTAAACAGGGTAGCTTGCACCTTCTTCTAGATGGATTAACTAGCATAAGAGCATTCTAACATCCCAAAGAAACTCATGTGCACAGGTGTGAATAGACAACTCAATTTCACTCGCAGGACAGGAAAATAGCAGCGTGGTAAAACCATCATAACTCTCATTCTGATTAATCCAATGAAGTTGTAGCTTATATTGTTGGAAAGCTAATGAAATTCCCTACAACTTCCTTACAGAACACTTTTCCAAATTATGTAGTTTAGGTTGTCGAAAACAGTGCACAACAGAGACTACTACAGATTTTAGACAGCACAGGTGCATCGTCTTGTAATTTTCATCACTCCATAACCAAAATAGCTACCAGGTAATTCTTGTGGTCCGAGAAAGATATTGAAGTCTACTATTGTCCAGAATTTTTTCATGATTTCTGATCGTCCAAAATCAGAGATATAAGCCGAAGAGGGCAGACTACTCCAAATGGCAGGATAGGGAAAACAGAAGAAAACCATAGCCCAACTATTTTTTTCATTAATCCTTATACCTTAGGCCTATAAGCTAAATGAAATTGTCGGAACACCCAACAAGATCATTGCAGTCATTACAAAGATGCAAAACAATCATATGCATAATGACAATTCAACAAAGCAATAAAGGTGCACAACTCAATCATTGACTCAACTTGCGATACTATCGTTTTTATTACATAAAGGGCACAAACTCCTATTCCTTAAGTAGGTGTGGCTACGAGGGCATCTAGGGTAGCATACCTTGCATGAAAGTGAGGGCAACACATCTTCCACTTTGTTGATCTTGGGTAGTCTAGCATGACTTCTTCATTCGTCAATCTCACCAAATGCTTCTTTTGGGTTGGGTATCACTGACACTTACTGGTGGCAACCCTGTAGTGAGCTAACTCTGGCCACTTCCATGGTGTATTTGTTGATTCTTCTATGGGCAAAATTTAACATAATGTCTTTACTGTTGACAATGATAACACTTTCTCTTAGCTGGATCTTTAATGATGTCATACTCCACCGAATTGTTGCTTGGTGTGTTGTCAGCTTGCCGACTCTGAAGGTTCATCTTTGTTTGACTAGACCGCTTTCTAGCTCGGTTGATCGTTCAGGGTTGAAACTCCTTATAGGTGATCGTCCACCCATCTTTGCATACCTCATGTAAAAAGAGTGGAGTAATCTTAGATTGAGAAACTTCTGACTCTTTAGAGTGAGTTTATTTGACCAGGGATTGGAGCTGGATGTGACAATGTAGTAGAACTCGAATGTTGATTGCTTCCCAATTCTGGCTCTGGTGAGACCGCCTTCCTATTCTTATCCACATTAGCTTCACAACTCAGGTTCGCCTTAACTTCCCTCTTATTAGACTTGTTCTTAAGACAGGGAAAACCATAATGCTTGCAGCATTGACATTGATACTGTCTTCTGAGCGTATTTCTACTAGCACCTTCATTGGACTTCATTTTCTTCCAAGCTTCTACCACTTGTGGCTTCACTGGTCCCTTTGGTATGTTGGTTTGACCCTGTGGCAAGCACTGCTGAGAACTCCCATGTTGAGTCATTCCTTCTAATACTTGTTGTTGCATAGCTAAAAGCTTCTCTTTGTCGAATGCAGTCAAGGACAACGTAGCTTGATCCTCCTGACCTCTGATGTCGGTGGTCACCTCATTATGATCCATCTATTTAGATGAAGAGAGAGGATTCAGAATAGAGACAAGATTTTCATAACAGAACAGAGGCTGAAGTGAGCATAACTTTTAGCAAATAACAAGGTTGGAGAGAAAGCAAGAACTAAGCAAAGATGAAAGCATTCTAAACCGTTCAATTCTATCTAGGTTTGCGTCCTACAGTCAGCATTGCTCTAATACAACTTTGTAGCACCTGATTTTAAGAACACAATCAGATACACACCATATGTGAGCCTAGGAAGTCAAATCTCACATATAGCTACAAATAAGGGTAATATCGAAAGACAATGCTCAATATATAACGTACTTAGTATAAAGGATATAACCTTATACAGTAAACAGCGGAAAGACAACTCCAATCTTCAGGTGAAGACTCCAATTCCACAGGGACAACTGACCGGTTGGTCACAAGCCTAACTTCTTCAAACTATAGCAATCTGGTACCCATCCAGAATTTTTATCCAAATAATAGAAAAACAAAGAAAGCGTAAGTATATGTCGTACTCAACAAATATAATATGGGGTTCATAAGGCTCAAAAGGCTAACACTGGTTCAACTGTGATTAGCTTTTAATATGTCATGATTTTAGCAATTGAGTAGCAACAAGTTTATCACAAGCCCATAAACACATGATCAGGTAGACATGAATAAAGAATAGCATAAACAACAATCATTAGTGAGCATCTTCATCATCAGTATCATCAGTGTTCATCATCTATTTTTATAAATGTTCCAAGGCCGCTCGTGACCTTGAGCATGGCCGATATACTAGTTTTACACTCTATAGAGGTTGTATACTTTCACTATGAGTCGTGATGTACCCTTTTGCCCAAGGTCACAAGCCTCTTAACCCACTACCAAGGAAGGTCAGTAGGGTTCACTATGAAGCCTTTCAAAGGTTCGTCTAACAAGTTAGGGCCATTAGATTCACTCGGCAAACAGATATAGGAACCCCCCTATCGAATGGCACAATTCCATCATGGCTATGCACATAAGAGTAGAGGTTGTCCTATACCCGATTCATCAAGCCATTCTTATGCCATAAAGGTAACCACTAACAAGCTAGAAAAGATCCTCATACTAAGCTAAAGCCAGAGCCATGTAGCCCTCAAAGTTATACTATAAGTCTCGGATGATCACTTATAGATAAGTCCTTAGGGAGAGGAATCTAGAGCACCATAAAAATAGCCTAAGCTCTAGCCCCCTTGTTCCATGTTGCTAAAAATATCTTTTAATGTTTGTTGCATATTCTATTAGTCAAGTTATAAGATCATGGTTGTAGTTGAACACTAGCATCATACTACCCAATGCAATAACCCATAGGAATCAAGGCACAAGGTAACAAAGTACTAGGAAATCCTTAGTGGTAATCAAGGTAGACACATGCAGCATGAATTAAATGATTAAAGGTGTATAGGATAACAAAGAAAATCCCATGCTATACTTGCCTTAACCTCTGATCCTTCTTCTATTGACTCGTAGCCTCCAAAGGACTGCTTATTGATCAACATGTAAAACTCACCGACTAGACGTAATCATAGAACACCACACAAGCATTCATGTAGTCATACACGAAGCAAACAATAGAACTAAGTTAGAATAGTACACCAAAACATATGAAATAGTAAGTATAAAGGTTTTAAAGATGTTCTACACATTACTACGAACACACAGACGCGAAAAGCACTCTAATCGGAGCTACAGTGAAAAGATACATCTATCAATTGATTTGTTTTTGAAAAGAAACTATATGCTTTATTTATTTTAATTATAAAACATATATAAGATACCTCAGAGAAATATCTACATTGCTTTAACAAATTATATTTGTATTAGAAAACCAATGCAAGATTTAATCTTATTTTATGTTGCACCCGGTTTTAAGAACAAAACTAGATACACACCATATGTGAGCCTAGGAAGTCAAATCTCACATATAGCTACAAGTAAGGGTAGTATCGAAAGACAACGCTCAGTATATAACGTACTTAGTATAAAAGATTTAACCTTAGACAGCCAACAGCAGAAAGACACTCCGATCTTCGGGTGAAGACTCCAATTCCACAGGGACAACTGACCGGTTGATCACAAGACTAATTCCTCTAAACTCTAGCAATCTGATACCCATCCGAGATTTTTTTTCCGAATATGTGAAAAATAAAGCAAGCGTAAGTACATGTCGTACTCAACAAATATATCATGGGGTTCATGAGGCTCAAAAGGTTGACACTGGTTCAACTGCGATTAGCTTTTAATGAGTCATGATTTTAGCAATTGGGTGGCAACAAGTTTATTCACAAGCCCATATAAACACATGATCAAGTAAACATGAATAATGAATAGCATAAACAATTAACCATTAATGAGAATCTTTATCATCTATATCATTAGTGTTCATCATCTATTCCATAAGGGATCCAAGGCCGCTCATGACCGTGAGCATGGCTGGTATACCAGTTTTACACTCTGCAGAGGTTGTACACTTTCACTGTGAGTCATGATTTACCCTTTGGCCCGAGGTGATTAGCCTCTTAACCCACTACCTAGGAAGGTCGGCAGGGTTCACTATGAAGCCTTTCATAGGTTCGTCTAACAAGTTAGGGCCATTAGATTCACTTGGCAAATAGATGTAGAGCCCCCCTTCCCGATGGCACAATGACACGTAGCCTATACACAAGGGGATAGAGGCCACACTATACCCGATTCATTAAGCCATTCTTACGCCAATAAAGGTAACCACTAACAAGCTAGAAAAGGTCCCCGTACTAAGCTAAAGCCAGAGCCATGTAGCCCTCACAGCTGTACTATAAGTCCTAGATGATCACTTATAGATAAGTCCTTAGGGAGAGGAATCTAGAGCACCATAAAACAGCCTAATGCTCTAGCCCCTTGATTCCATGTTGCTAAAAAGCATCTTTTAGTGTTTATTGCATATTCCATTAGTCAAGTTACAAGATCATGGCTTTAGTTTGAGCACTAGCATCATACTGCCCAATGCAATAACCCAAAGGTATCAAGGCACAAGGTACAAAGTACTAGGAAATCCTTAGTGGTAATCAAGGTAGACACATGCAATATGAATTAAGTGATTAAAGGTGTATAGGACAACAAGGAAGATCCCATGCTATACTTGCCTTAAACATCGATCCTTCGATAAGCCTTAATCTTCAACGTCCTTCTTCTTCTTTTTCTTGATCACCACGTATATCTCACCGACTGGACGTATTCATAGAACACCACACAAACATCCATACACATACATGTATAGCATACAATTACATCTATATTAGAACAGTACACCAATCATAGAAAAATAAGTAAAAGAGTTTGAAACACGATTCTACGCATCGCTACAAACACAGTCGCGAGAGGCACGCTAATCGCAGCTACGGTTTGAAAGAAACGGCTATTGAAAGATATACTCATAAGAGAAAATATAAAACTATAAGCTTCATGTGTTTTAACTATATAAAAGCTTATATAAATTGAATTAAGTCAAATTTAGATTTGAATTATAAAACTAAAGTAAAACAAATCATATTTATTAATAAAAACTAGTTGCATAATTATTATTCAAATTAGAGTTTAAACCATGAAATTCTAGAAATAGTGACATTATAAACAATGTTGCTAACGCGTAGATCTTGTTACAATGAATCTAGCGCAACTTGAACAGGTCAAATCAGAGCTAAAACGTAGAAGATATGAATTAAACAAGATTTCCTCTAATAAAATAATAGATTAAATCTAACCTCAAATTTTAAAAGTTGATAACATATCTAACAGTAGTATGAACATGTAGATTATGGAATTACAAATCTAACGCAAGTTGAACGGATCAAATCGGAGTTAAAACGGTGAAAATATGGCCTAATGAAGATAGTGGCAATTTTGTAAATATTTTGAAATCAATTTCATATTTAAAAATAATTAAAAACCGAATTAAAATAGTCCTATGGACTGGGCGTCATTTTTGGAAAACTACAGGGGCTAAAACAGAATATCTAGGGCATATGTTGAATTACTTTAAACAGAGGGTGGACTGCGGGTTGATTTGAGGAAACTGTAGGGTCTCTTTAGCAAAATGTCAGCTCGGTCGCTGGCGTGGCGCACAGATGGTGATAGGTGGTGGCTCCTGAGTGGTGGGTTCAAGGTGGACTACCTACGTGGCATGCTAACATAGACGGTGCGCTTGGTCTACACTGTGCTCATGGACCGAAGAGGTATCTTCTAATCTAGACCGTTGGATCAAAGATAGATGGCTACCAAGGTATGGGAGGATTCCTTCAGCCGGCGCAGTGGTGACCATTAACGGTGGTGAGGAGCTTGTGGATGTGCATGGGGAAATGCCTACGGGCCATGTTACGACACAGGGAAGGCACCAGAAGAGAGAGAGGGGCACGGTGAACTCACCTAGGGTGTTGGTCACGACAACGGTCGGCTAGAGACGCTACGGAGCTCAGTGAGGTGGACGGTGGGGCACTGTAGGGTTATGGCGATGACGTATAAGCAATAGAGAGAAAAGAGAAGATCTAGAGAGCACGGGAGCTTCGTCACCTTGACACAAAGCTCAGCAAAATGCTCCAAACGGTGATGAAATAGAGTAGTGGCGTATCGAACTTGACGACGGTGGCTAGGGTTGTAGAGGCTATGATTAGGGCATGGGTGGTAGCTTAGAGATGGTTAGGTGAGGGAGGCATGATGTGGGCTTTGTCTTTTATGGGGGTGAAGAGGCGTGGAGTGCACGACAAGGCGGCGAAGATAGGGCGGCGACGGAGTCCTGGCGGTGGCAGAGTCAAGGAAGATGACGGCGCTGATAGAGAGGGCCCACCAATCGGTCTTAAGGCACGGGAGAGAGGGACGCAGCGCTACTAGGCCTCGGTTGCTGTGGTCGTGGGCTGGGCCACGGCTTGGGCCGCCAGGAGCGAGAGCGGGTGACGTGGCCTGTGCGACTACTGGGTTGCGAGAAAATGAGGGAGAGGAGCAAGCCTTCGGGCCAGATTGCGGTAGAAATATTTTTTTCCATTTTACAAACCTTTCCTATTTTCCTTTTTCAATCCAAATTCAAATATGACCTAATTCAAATATTGTTTCAAATATACTTTCAATTCAAAATTGGATAAGAACTTTTGGTAGGTTTTCAAAAATAAACTTTGCAACTTTTAAAACTCTTTTATTTTCTAATTTTCTTTTCTTTTATTTCAAAGCCATTTTTAATTTCATTTTCCAAAAGCATTTTGAATTCATTTTGAATTATGGATTCAACCACTCATCGCAATAGATCAAATGCACCGGCATGTATGCACAACCAAGTTGCTACTCCTTACGATATATTTTAACATAATGAAAATATACTTTTTCCTATATTTCATGAGCACAAAATACAAAATTAGATCAACTATCTTTTTAGAAAATAGTAAATTTTAGGGGGTTACATTTTATTTACAAAAGACAGAGGCAAAAAGCCTAAGTTGCTTTTAATTGAAAAAGTAGCTTCATATAGATTACTCAAATTACTATTTTATTCAAAAGCTCTAAACATGCTAAATAATGTTACTAACACGTAGATTACGTCGGTATGAACCTAACGCAACTTGAACGGGTCAAATTAGAGTTACAACGGAGAAACTACGCATAAAATAAGATCAATGGCAATTCTGTAAATATTTTGAAATCAATTCCATATTAAAAATAAAATAATAAAAAACCAAATTAAAACTGTCCTGTGGATCGGGCGTCGTTTTTAGGAAAACATAGGGGTCAAAACATAAAAACTAGGGGCATTGATTGAATTATTTTGAACTACGATAGACGGCGGGTTTATTTTGGAAAAATTAGGGGTCTCTTTTGAAATATGGTCGCGCAGTCAGCGACGGTGTCGACGTGGCGTCCACATGTGCACATGTGGTGGTGCATGGTTGGTTCACGCTGGTGGACCAGTGGTGGACCGGCTTACATGGCCAAATGGGTGGGGTTCACAGGTCCACCGTGGACCGGATTCGAAGGGGTATGGCTCGTTCTAATCATGGTCATTGACGATGGATCAAACGGCTGAGGGGATTTGGGGAGGAACAGGTCATCGGCACAGTGACCCTGGCAGTAGTGCCATAGTCGGGACCTCACCAGTGAGGCTCGGAAACACCCTACAGAGCTTGATTGCTTCAACGGATGGCATGGGGAAATAGATCTTGAGCTCACGACCTCGATGGGGGTACCGATTGAAGCAGAAGATGAAAGAATATGGCGGTGAGCTCGATTTGGCAGCCGACGTTGGTTTGGTGATAGCGTGCGGATAGAGAAGGAGGAAGAGAGGGTGAAAGCAGGGCATCAGGGCTTCCTTACCGAGGTGTGTAGGTTTGCTCCAAGAGTTAGGAGTGAAACCGAGCAAACCTACCATAAGATATACCTAGTGTATGCAAGACCAAAGATTAAACATGCAAATGCAAACCTAGGCACAAAAAGGAACTAGATGCTAATTGAAATTGCAAGAAATTAAATCTAGTTACCTAACATGGGGAGGGGAATTTGGGTCCATAGTGTTCACTAACCCACTTGGCAATTGACATGATCCAATGTGATGCACCCCATGAAATGCACCCCAAACTATACCAAGTCTCCAAATTCTGCGAAGTCCATCGGACTTTTCACTTCCCTTTCGGGATCCAAACCTTCTTGGTGCTCTTCATGTTGGAAATGATCTCCTTTGACACCCAAATGCGTTTGGTCTCATTGTTGGCTTGCTTGTTCACCTTGACGGCCACCACCTTGTCATTTTTCTTCTTCTTCAAGAGATAAGGTGTGAAGGCCTTTTTGTCCACCTTGTTGGTGTAGGTGTTGGAGAGCTTGCTTGTTTCCTTTTTGTTTTTCTCTTTCTTCTTAGCTCCCCCCCCCCATTCTTCAACTTACACTCATAGGACTTGTGGCCTTCCTTGTGGCACATGTAGCAAACCATGGTTTGTCCTTCATCAAGCTTCTTCACTACCTTAACGGTGTTATCTTGATGATATTGGGCTTGCTCCATTTTGCCTTTTATTTGAGTCAAGTCCATGGTAAGGCGAGCCATTTCTTGCTTGAGTTGTTGATTCTCCATTGTGACCTCTTGTGTGCATGTATCTACCACAACTTTCTCAACACAAACTTGGTTGCCCAAGGGTGAGTCTAAACATAAATCATTGCAAGAAGTAGAAGCATCCTTTTTAGGCATGTCAAAGATAGAACTTTTCTTTTTAGGTGCCTTGGTGAGGGTTGTACCGACGGCTTCAAGATTAGCAACTTTATTAGTTAGCTCATCACAATGTTTGCACATGGTTTCCATTTTAGAAAGCAAACTTTTATAAGCATCTTGTGAGCTAGCTAACTTTTCTTTTAATTTTTCATTTTTCTTTACAAGTTGCTTATCATTGATTGTGCATGCATTTGTTGTTGCACTAGCCTCAAGTTGCTCAATTTTAGTAGATAGTTCAATATTGAGATTAGCAAATGTCTCATATTGTTCAAGCAAGGTATAATATGCTTCTTATGAACTATCTAGCTTTTCTTGCAACATTTTTAGCTTCTTTTGTTGGCTAGTGCAAGCCTTAGCATATTTAAGATTTTCTTGCACAAGTTCATTAAGAGAAGGCATTTCATCATCACTATCACTCTCATTAGAGGAAGAGCTTGATGATGAGTGCTTGTGGCCTCGCCTCTTGTGATGGTCTTCTTTTTCATTTGAAGAATCATCCTATGACCTTATTGATGTGGGGCTTTGTCCTTGCACGTCTTCTTCTTTGTCTTGGGTGTGGACTTGTTTGGACAAACTTCCACAAAGTGCCCCAACTCACCACATCCATAGCAGCCTTTCTTTCTTTGCTCATTTATTTGATTGGTGAAGATGAAATCTTGAATTTGGATGGGCACACCCTTGACATTGAGCCTTTGGATCATCTTCTGCACCTTGTTGATAAGTTTGATTGATTCTTCATCAAGGTCGGAGGTGGAGGAGGAAGATTGATCATCATCACTTGAATCTACATCATCATCATCATCCTCATCTTCTTCTTCATCTTCACTTGAGGAGCTGGAGCTTGAGCTTGTCTCAACTTGCTTGCCCTTCATCTTCTTGTTCTCACTACATGCGAGAGCTTTGCCTTTGCTTGATGATGAGGCTTCTTCTTGACCCATCTTCCGTGATATTTCAAATGCCACTATCTTGCCAATGACTATGGCCGGGGTCATGGTGCTCAAGTCCTCCATGTTGTGATGGATGGTGATGATGCTTGCATATTTGTTTTGTGGTAGCACAGAGATGATCTTCGTCATGATGTCCTCATCATCTAGCTTTGTTAATCCCATTGAATGGAGCTCATTGATAATTAGATTCAAACGAGAATACATATCACGAACACGCACATCATCATTCATTTTAAAGGAATCATAATTTTGTTTAGCTAGACAATGTTTTTACTCACAAACATTAGTTGTGCCGTCATGGAGCTCTTGGAGTTTTAACCAAATTTCATGTGTCATATTTAAAGTGAACACTTGGTTAAACACATCCATGCTAAAAGATTCAAACAAGCAATTTTTAGCTCTAGCATTGAAATGATTTTTTTCTTCACTCTTTGTGGGTTTATCGGGATTCTTAATGGGTTTCATCCCGTCATGAGTGACTCTCCAAACACCCAAATCTATCGCCTCAAGGTGACAAGCCATTCTAGCTTTATAGTAGGGGGAGTTAGTGCTGTCAAAGTACGAAGGCCTAGAGGTATCCATCCCAACCACTCTAAATAGCGTCGGCTCAACGGCGGTGAAGCCAAAGGTCCAAATTGAGCCAACCGGCTCTGATACCACTTGTAAGGGACCGTGACGCCAAAGAGGGGGGTGAATTAGGCAACTTAAAACTCTAACTCTAAACTATAGCCTCTTTTTATTCTTAGCAAAAACCTATACAAAAGATAAACTAACTAAATGTGCAACTACGGTTTTGCTAGTGTGTTGCTATCTCTAACACAAAAAGGAGTTCTGCAACCTTGGTTCCAAACCTATCAACTAGCCTATCACTAAGCTAGGAAAGTAAAGCACAAACCAAGATTGCAATGTAAATGTGGAAGCTAAAGAGTAAGGTAGAGATATGTAAACTCCCGTCAATGACTCCAATATTTTTACCGAGGTATCGAGAAGCGCACAAGCTTTCCCCTAGTCCTCGTTGGAGCCCCTGGCAAGGAATCCCTCACCAGGGCCAAGCTCCTAGTCGGGTAACTCCATGGATAGCCCCGGGTCTTCCCCACGTGCAAGTGGGTCTCTGGTGTGCCTTCCGACAAGCCTCTCCCAGACCACTCCCCGCCGTCTTCCCTATCAAGCTTCCAGCTGAATCACCGCGGGCCTTATTCCCTTCGGTACATGGTGGCAGCCACACTACAAACATGGTTGGTGTGATCTCACAAGACTACAAGCCCCTTTGATGTACAACAATGGTGCGCACAAGCACCGAGTGGTACGAGGTGTGCAAACCTCACTAAACACTAGGTCTAAACCTAGAGTAAGCGCATAAGCGGTGGTCTAACTAACCTAAGCACTTCGTAAAGCACCTACGCTAATCACCAAATGTATCACTAAGCACTATGCAAGTGGAGATCACTAAAATGGTGTATAAACACCCTTAATATGTTTCCTCAGCTCTCCACATCTCAAATGGCCAATTGGGGGTCTATTTATAAGCCCCATAGAGAAAGTAGCCATTGCGGGCGAAACTCAACTTTCTACTACTGACCGGACGCTGCTGTCGTCCTGACCGGATGTGTCCGGTCGTCCCGACTGTTGAGCGCGCGCGTAGAGATTGAACGCATTGCCGAGTCCGGTGATCATCGACCGGACGCGTCCGGTCACAATTCCACCGCTCTGGAACCTCTCTAGACATGATCGGACGCTACACTTTGTGCGTTCGGTCATCTAGTGCCGCTGCGTCCGGTCACGCTGAAAACATTGCCGTGACGAAGAACAGTATCATCGGTGCTTCCGGTCACTGCTTCGCTCAGCGTTCAGTCACAGCTACTGACTCCTACCGTTGCCGAGCAACTGATCAAACGTGTCCGGTCCTCATAGAGCCACATCCGGTCACCTCTGCCGAGCTCGTTTCTTTGCGATCTTGCGTCCGGCTTGGTTCCCATCTTCGTGCTTTGACTTTGCTTGATATCTTGGGTCTTCTCTTATGCTTCTAGGGTCTTGCTTATGGTGTTGATCGTGGGATCATCGTGTCGCCTTCGTCCAAGTCACGTCTTGCACCCTATTGTACTACAAAGCAATTACTTGTAAATTCATTAGTCCAATTTGGTTGTGTTGGTCATCAAACACCAAAATCCAAAGTAAATGGGCTTAGGGTCCATTTTCCTTACAAGTCCGACATGGTGGAAGTGATCGGCGCCCGACGCATCCACGTGAGGATTGAGCCGAGCATGGGGGCGAGTCATCCGAACGGTGTGGGGCGGTCCCGCGTGCGCACACGAAATGGGGCTGGCGCAGGAGGCACGCGAATCTGAGCGGATGGGATAGAGCAGGCATAGGCGTCTGGATGTCCGGGTGCTAGCCTCCCCGTATTTTTTTGGGGTTAAGGTCACCATTCTGGGAAGAACTCTTACAATTAATGTGCTTAACTCCCCTACTTCAAATAGTTTTTTTTACCCAAAAGACTGTGGGGGAGATCCCCACAGTGAGATTTTAATTTATATTTAAACAAAAAGTCCAGAGAGTTACAGACCTTGATTAACTAAAGGCATCTAACCAAAAGCAGAAGTATGATCTAAGATCCTCCTTAAATCTAACAGATTGTAGGATACACTAGTTTTTGAAATTAGCAAGCCAAATTCGCAATGGTAGGGTCTCTCCTCTGGAAGACCTTGTCGTTGCAAAGTTTCTAAAGCTTCTAGGCTGCAATGAGGGAAGCTTCTGTGAACTTCAGATTATGTGCATTGCTCGCTGTAGCCAAATGCCCTGGCATTGGCAGACTGGTATCCCAGGAGAAGTTGATGGAGTTCCAACACTGTGCAGCAAATGGGCATTCAAAGAATAAGAGATCAGTATCCTCCTCCAGGCTGGTGTCACATAGGACACAAAGTGCATCATCCTGAATGTTAATTTTGCTTCTTCGAAGCATGGTCTTTGTGTTTAATCTATCCACAAGTATCAACCATGCAAAATGTTGTGAATCAACGCATGCCTCTTCACTAGTGAACAGGCGTCTCCTCACCGTGTGATCTCATCCACAAGAAAGGATATGCAGTTAGAGAGAGGGTTAGTAGTTAACGTGTTAGCGTTAGGATGCCACCTGAAGGGGCATGTCCTTTGGGCAGTCGACTGTTCCTATGAACAGTTGCCTCTCCGTGTAAACAGACACCTTTTCACTCTGTATATATATCTAAGAGATCAATGAAAGCAACAGTTGTTCCCAAAATCTCTGTTCATTTACATTCACATTCAACACATTATCCCATACTACAAAGAAATGTCATACCCCAAGTCATCTTGTTGATCTCTACTTAAAGTCTATGGGCCGCGAATGAGCTGCACCAGGATAGAAGTATGAAGCCCATTTCAATCTTCAACCTGACACCATCAGGGAAGAGGCTGGTTGTTCGCAACAAGTTCCCGTGGAACCAAGCAACAACAACATATGAGGAGGCAAGGATCTTATTGATACAGGGAATATGATCGTGTAATATGCATCCAATGACATATTTGGAGACTTTTGATTAGGCTCCCAATCTCTTAGATTCTAATGTCTTTATGTCCTAGTGATTGTAATAATAAGCACAACTTATGTTCTATGTGTTGTATATAGTTAATAACGTCATCACTTTTAGGTTGGATATCCAATAAATGTATTGTGCACATTTTATATTCAATAAATAAAGTATGTATTTTATATATCATCAAAGAGTTTCATATCAAATTCTTTATTTATATATAGTTTCTACTGGGGTCAATCTGATGGAGGAGGAATTATGCCTAGTGGACAGTGGTACCACTAATTCTATACTTAGAGAAACAAAGTATTTCCAAACTCTTACAAAAAGACAAGGAAATGTTTTGACAATTGCCGGGAGCGATGCTACAATAGTTGGCTCTGGTCGTGCCACTATTGTACTCCCCATGGGTACCCAAATTACAATTGAGGATGCATTATTGTATCCCGATTCAAAGCGTACCTTGTTAAGTTATAGAGATATTCATCAAAATGGTTTTCATATAGAAACCTGTGATGACAATAATGAGGAAATTCTCCTTGTTACTAAAAATAGCGGATATGGCAAATGAATTGTTGAAAAATTCCCTCTTTTTCGTCCAGATTGTACTACACATACATCAAACCCGTACCGCATGTTGCGTACAAGGTAATTTTTCATAATGTTGACTCATTCAAAACTTGGCATGAATGCCTTGGCCATCCTGGTATAGGGATGATGCGAAAAATTATCAGCAATTCTAATGGTCATGAGTTAAATACTGTTAAATTCCCCAAATCTTCAGATTTTATGTGCACTTCATGCGCTATAGGAAAATTGATCGTTCGGCCATCACCCGTTAAGATCCAAAATGAGCCACTAAAATTTCTTGAACGCATTCAAGGAGATCTTTGTGGCCCCATACAACCAATGTCTGGACCATTCAGGTATTTCATGGTTCTAATAGATGCATCTACGAGATGGTCTCATGTGTGTCTTTTATCCACACGTAACAATGCATTTGTAAAAATTATTGCTCAAGTTATTAGACTTAGAGCACATAATCCTGAACATCAAATTCAATCAATTCGAATGGACAATGCTGCTGAATTTTCCTCAAAGGCTTTCAACGATTATTGTATGGCTTTGGGAATTCAAGTTCAGCACTCTGTCCCATATGTCCATACACAAAATGGTTTAGCAGAATCTCTTATTAAGAGAATTAAACTCATTGTAAGACCGTTATTACAAAATTGCAACCTACCAACTTTATGTTGGGGTCATGTAGTCTTACACGCTCCTGACTTAATTCAATTGCGACCAACTGCATATCACGCAGTCTCCCCATTGCATTTAGTATGTGGGAATATGCCAAATATTCCGCATCTGCGAAAATTCGGTGGCGCTGTATATGTACCGATCTCACTGCCTAAGCGTACCTCTATGGGCCCACATAGGAAACTTGGTATCTATGTGGGATATCAATCTCCATCGATTATCAAATACCTCGAGCCTCTTACAGGGGACTTATTCACAACCCGATACGCTGACTGTATATTTAATGAGGACCATTTCCCGGCACTAGGGGGAGACTTCAAGTGCCAAAACGAATGCCAGGAAATTATCTAGAATGCCCAAGGCATTCCCCCCTCAGATCCACATACTCTAGAGACTGAACAACAAGTTCTAAAAATCATAAACTTGCAACATATTACAAATAACCTGCCAGAAGCATTTACTGATTATAAGGGTGTCACTAAATCCTCTTATCCTACTCGCAATGCGCCCAAAAGAGTGGAGGTACCAATAAAAACCATTCAACTCCCACTTCCAAAGAAGAGGGGGAGAAGTACGGCCACTCCTAAGGATAATGCTCCAAGTAAGCATCCTAGGATATCGAGGGCTAAATCCTCCAAATTAGTAACTCCAAGCTAACCTCAAGTTGGTAGACACCTAGTAGTGGATAAAAATCCAACATCAGGACCAAATCCACAACCTGAATCAACTGTGCATCCAAATTCTAATCCTAGGATATCGGAACACCCTGACTCCATAGTTTTGGGAAATGTTGAGTCAAATAATAGGGTGAAAGAAATTTCCATCAATTACATAGATTCTAGAGAATCATACGATCATAAGACTACTGTTGTCGACATGTACTTCTCCACGGCAATTGCAGAAATATTTCTCAATGATCCAGATCCCAAGACCATGGTAGAGTGCAAAAAGCGCTCGGACTGGGCTTAATGGAAAGAAGCAATTCAAGCTAAGATAGCCTCGCTCACTAGAAGAGGGGTATTCACATCTGCAATACCTACACCTTCCAAAGTCTTTCCTGTAGGCTTTAAATTGGTTTTCGTCCGGAAACAGAATGAGAACAATGAGGTGGTGAGATATAAAGCGAGGCTAGTAGCACAAGGGTTCATGCAGAGACCCGACATTGATTACAATAAAACCTATTCTCCAGTAATGAGTGGAATTACTTTCCAATACTTAATATCATTGGCAGTTCAAAATCATCCATCTATGCAGTTGATGGATGTGGTGACATCATATCTATATGGGTCACTTGATTCGGACATATACATGAAGGTTCCCGATGGAATCCAAATTCCAAATCCAAGCGCAAATCGCAACATGTATTGTGTAAAACTACAAAAGTCATTATATGGCTTGAAGCAGTCGAGATGAATGTGGTACAACCGACTGAGTGAATTCCTTCTAAAGAAAGGATACACTAACAATGATGATTGCCCATATGTTTTCATTAAGAAATCTCGAATGGGATTTTGCATTATATCCGTATATGTTGATGATTTAAATATCATTGGCAACTCAAAGGATATAGAAGAAGCACGCAAACATCTAAAGAGAGAATTCAAGATGAAGGATTTGGGTAAGACCAAATATTGTCTAGGCTTACAACTTGAGCACCATCCTTTAGGGATTTTAGTGCATCAATTAGCCTATATCTAGAAAATATTAGAGAAATTCAATATGGATAAATCATACACTAATAAAACTCTGATGGTTGTTCGTTCCTTAGAAGTAGGGAAAGATCCTTTTATACCACGGGATATTGGGGAAAAGATGTTGGGACCAGAAATCCCATATCTCAGTGTCATTGGTGCACTTATGTATCTTGCAAATTGCACCAGGCCTGATATCGTATTTGCAGTGAACTTACTGGCTAGGCATAGTGCGGACCCAACTCACCATCATTGGACGGGACCGAAGTGTATCCTCAGATACCTTAATGGCACAAAGGATCTTGGTTTATTCTTCAAAAAAAATCATGATCCTAGTATGATTGGTTATACTGATGCTGGTTACTTATCTGATCCTCATAACGAAAAATCCCAAACATGATTTGTATTCCTACATGGAGGTACAGCTATTTTATGAAAGTCTTCTAAGCAAACTCTGACAACAACCTCTACTAATCATTCTCAAATTATTGCTCTATACGAGGCATCACGAGAATGTATATGGCTTCGCAGAATGATTAACCACATACAATAGTCATGTGGTATTGGTTCAATTGAATCACCTACAATTATCTATGAAGATAATTCTGCTTGTGTTACACAGATACAAACATGTTACACAAAGAGCAATATCACTAAGCATATTGTTCTTAAACTATTTTATCCCCATGAATTACAAGAAAGCAGGGAAATAAACATCTTGCAAATCAAGTCATGTGATAATCTCGCTGACCTATTTACTAAGTCATTACCAACTTCTATGTTTCAAAAATTGGTACATGGAATTGGTATGCGGCGACTTCAAGATTTGCCAGAATCAAGGGGAGACATCTCCTAAATGTTGACATGTGCCAGCATCATATTATACTCTTTTCTTTCACAAATTTTACTCACAAGGTTTCTTGTTAAAGTTTTTAATGAGGTAATATTAACATAAGCATGTGTCATATTTTCTATTTTCCCCACCGGGGTTTTTGTGGAAAATATCAAAGACACATATTGCCCTCAAAACTCATCCATGATTTTTTCCTGAAAAGGTTTTTCATGTGAGTTATCCTAGAGGCAATACCAATAATATGTCGTCATATTTTCTCCTAATTTTTCCATTGGGTTTTTACAGGTTTTAGCGACATATCTCTTTATATTGCTCCTCATATTTTTTTTTCTTAAAAGGTTTTTAGGGGACTAATTTGTATGTCGTATCTCCAATATTTTTTTCCACTGGGGTTTTTAATTGGATACCAATGACATAGTGGTTTATTTAAATCACACTCACATATGCTATTTTCTTCTTATTCTCCTATAAGGTTTAAAGGAGTTTTTATAGCATATCTATAAATACATATTTCTTAGATTTTTCTCACAGGGTTTTTTGAGGAATCCAAACTACCCCAAGAAGAATTCGATCAAGGGGGAGTGTTGTGAATCAACGCCTGCCTTTTCATTGGTGAACAGGCATCTCCTCACCGTGTGATCTCATCCACAAGAAAGGATATGCAGTTAGAGAGAGGGTTAGTAGTTAACGTGTTAGCGTTAGGATGCCACCCGAAGGGGTCGACTGTGCCTCTCCGTGTAAATAGACACATTTTCACTCTTATATATATCTAAGAGATCCATGAAAGCAACAGTTGTTACCAAAATCTCTGTTCATTTGTCTTCACATTCAACACAAAAACTTATCCTGGGCGTGCAACTTGATTTCCAGAGTACTTTGTAGAACGGGTGAGCTTCCACACTGCTGAAAACATGAGCGTAAAAGCACCGAGAAGTGTATTTAGCTCCCCAAACTGGTGACCAGGAGTCAGCAACACTTTCATCATACTCGATGTCCTCCAAGTAGCTCTGGAGGAGCAGCAACTCATCATGAGCTTGAGTAGACAGCGGCAAAATAAAGAAGCCATCCAAAGTTTTGCTCTAACATCAAGTTCTGCACCGAGATGGAATTGCCTTTCGCGAATGAGTGCAGTCTAGGATACTCCACTGAAATAACTGAATCAGACCACAGATCATTCCAAAAGGAGACCGTGGAGCCATCCCCAAGTGTATCAGCCTGTTCGCTCGTTGGTTTTAGTCAGGTTTTATCAGTCATGGTACAGTATTTTTCTCTCACAAAAAATCAACATTAGCCGAGCTTATCAGCCCAGAAACCAACCATCAAACAATAAAGAGCGAGCTTGCCGGATTTGGGATACCCATGGCTTCTCTTTGTGAAACAGTTTGGAGCTTATTTAGCCCCAATGGCCAAATATCGAAAAGATTTAGGAACTAAGAAGAATCATTTAGGATATCTCTTGGAGTTGGTCATCACGCCAAAAGGTCAAGATTAGCTTAAGCACAATCCATCTCTGTAGCTAAAAGAACAGCACATTCCAACTGCTTAGGAAACACGAGAAAGAGAAACTAAGAAATCGTGTCAGAGTAAAACTCTGCTCTGTGTGCGTGTCTGATAGGTTCATAGGTTCACTGGTGCGTCGAAATTTCCAGGTTGTTGATTAAGTCAACTAACGCTGCCTTTGACGATCCGGCGGTCTCCAGCGCGGCGACGGCCTCATCCTTCGCCACCGCCACCCTGTCCCTGAGCTCCTTTCCCTGCTGGGACTCCATGACCAGCCTGGCATCGTCGTAACCCTCCATCACCAACCCGAGCTTCATCCCCTCCGCGACGAACACCTTGTTCAGCCGCTGCTCCGCGTACATCGGCCAGCACACCAGCGTCGAGTTCCACCCGCAGTGGGTCACGAACGCTCCGGTGGCCGGGCGCCGCAGCACCTCCACCTGCGCCGCCCACTTCGGCACCACCAGCCCGCGCCCGCGCGTCCTGTCCAGGAACCCGTCCGGGACCTCGCCCCGGCCCTCGAACCGCTTCGTCGAGTCGGCGTCGGGCGCGACTGGCGCGCGCACGGCCCAGAGGAACGCGTGCCCGCTCCTCTCCAGCCCCACCGCGATCTCCCTCAGCTGCTCTGCCGGCACCGAGCTAGCGCTCCCGAAGCAGAGGAAGACCACGCTCCCCGCCGGCCGCGCGTCCAGCCACGTCAAGCACTCGTGCTTCCCGTCTCCTCCCCTCTCCTCGCCCACTAACAGGCCGACGCAGAACAGCCTCGGCACTGGCTCGCCGGGGTGGGGGCTGCCCTCCTCGATTGCCCTCACGGCGCGGGGTTCCAACCACTCGAACGTGTTGGCTAGTATGCCCTTCGCTCTGGGCAGCTGCTCGAAGAGAGAAATGGTTGCCTTGTATTGCTCGTTGTGAGGACCTCACGACCTAGGTTTTTACCTCCGGGTATACGCAGCAAAAAAAAATTCTTATACAATTCGATAAACCATATATAATTTGGTAAAATCATATTCTCATTCTGTAAAACCATATTCTAAAACCATATAAATTGTTCAAATGAAATACAAAATACTTTAAAATATATCCATATAAGAGATTTACAATATTACTTGTTGATCCGTCGCTTTCTCAATGACATGAATGTCTCAATTATATCATCTTCATCAATTTGAAAGAAAATATCCCGCTCAATAAATGTTTGTAGACAATCATCCGGAACAATATCACCTAGCTTATTCCTTGATTTTGTTTTTACTATAACCAATGCAGAAAATACCCTTTCAACGCTCGCAGTTGCCATCGGTAAAAGCAATACCAATTTGAGAAGCGAGTACACCATATCATACACTTTGTGCCTATTTGTATCAACAAGCTTAACTGAGAAATCAACAATGTTGTCTAGACCTTGGAAGCATTCAGTTCGTTTCATGTCATCAATATAATTATCAAGTTGCAATTCTAGTTGTACCAAATTGTTGTTGGAGAAGTCATTAGGATAAAATTCAGCCAATCTACGCAGCTTCTGTGCATCAAATGAAGCAAAGAACTTGGAAGAGGACTAAAGGCTGACATACAAGAGAGTAGCTCCATGTTGATCTCATCAAACCGATTATCAAGCTCTTGACTAATTTGATCAATGACACCAATGTACACTTCTCTTCTAAAATGGTCATCATTTTTTTGGATTCGAGCACGGGCATACATTGCTGATTTTCCATAAGGCACATAAGCATCATCCATAGCAGGAACTTCGACACCATGTGTAATACAAAAAGAAGTGACCGTCTTATGAAATTTATCCCAACCATCAGACCTCAACTGTTGCATTCTGCTCTTTGCTACATTAACAAGTGAGATTGCATTAAGAATATATTGATCCCTTCTCTGCAAACACTCGGATAACTCATTTGTGTATCCAAGAATAACATACATTAAGTGCACAAAGAAAACAAACTCAAAGGTTTCAAATGCTCCAAGCACAAAATGAATCTTTGTCCAATCATCCTTATATGCAATATCAGCACCAAGCTCAATGAGCACATCATGGATTGAGGAATACATAGTGATGATGCTACATATAGTTTTGTAATGCGAGCCCCACCGAGTGTCACCAGGCCTAGGCAAACCCATCTCTTGATTTAAACCACGTTTTGTAATGCGAGCCCCACCGAGTGTCACCAGGCCTAGGCAAACCCATCTCTTGATTTAAACCACTCCCTGATTCAAGCTCACCACACTGTAGTGATTTATTAACATTCTCCAGCCTAGCATTTCGAAGCATACCATGACGCTTGCATGAAACCCCAACAATGTTCAACAAGATAGATACTTGATCAAAAAAGGTCTTGCAATCAGTATTTCCCTTGGCAACAGCTACAAGAACTAGTTGGAGTTGATGTGCAAAGCAATGAATATAATAAGTAGAAGGTGATTCTTTCATGATTAATGTTTTCAGCCCTTTAATATCACCTTTCATATTGCTAGCCCCATCATAACCTTGACCTCTAATCCGAGTCATACTCAATCCATTACTATCAAGTAAACCTTTGATTGCTTCCTTAAGTGACAAAGACGTAGTATCATCTACATGAACAACTCCAATGAAGTGCTCACATGGCCTTCCAAGTTTATCAACAAAACGCAAGCAAAGAGCTAGTTGTTCTTTATGTGATATGTCACTAGACTCATCGGCTAAAATTGCAAAGGGCTCATCACCAAGTTCCTCAATTATTTTCTTTCTAGTTTCTATGGCACAACAATGAATAATTTGCTTTTGTATCTTTGGGCTAGTCAAAGTGCAATTACCTGGTGCATTGTTCAAGACATACTTGTTCACTTCATCACTATTTCCTGCAAGAAACTTCAAAAGTTCAATGAAGTTGCCTCTGTTGCTAGACTCTTCACTTTCATCATTTCCATGGAATGCCAATCCTTGAAGCAAAAGAAACTTGATACATCTAAGTGAATATGTTAATCTTTTCTTGTAAAGATGAAGCTCCTCATCAGTCCACTTGTCAATGTGATAATCAATTGCTACCTTGGGATTTATAAAACCAATATACCTCTCCTGAGCTGCTTTGTGCGCCTTAGAACCACTATGTTTGATGAGTGCGGCGTTTCCTATATTCCAATTATCCCATCCATTAACAACAAATGCATCTGACCCACTGCACTTCTTGAACAAGTAGCATATAAAGCAAAATACAGAATCCTTCTTGATACTATATTCAAGCCACTCATAATTATACAACCACTGTAAACTGAATCGACGAGGTGTGTCTCCAATATTTCGATACGGGTAATCATGTATATAAGGTTTGCAAGGACCTTTAGTAATACATGCTCTACGGATTGCATCTTGATCATTAACATGATAATCGTTTATGGGCAACCTTTCACCTAGATCATATGGAAGAAGATTGATGTCATACACCGGTGGCTTTGATGCGGGCGGTAGCGGTGGCGATGACGCTAGCGGGGGCGAAGGATCTGCAATTTCTTCAACTTCTGCTCTATCTTCTCGATTATGCTCTTCCACAATAGTTTCAACCGGAGGTGGGGTAGGGTTCAAAGTAGCTGCAGTCGGCTTCTTTGCTGCTTTGCAAAAAAAGGATCGAATGTCACCGTTTCTCTTCATCATTCAACAATTCTTCTGAAAAATAGTTTATAATTATCAAACGTGCGAAACTCAAATAGTATAGTCACATGCAATTGATGCTAAATTGCTAATCAGTGGTCCATTGAACAAACTCACGAACACGAATTGAAATAATAAGAAATCACCCATAAATAAATAAAAATATGACTATACGAGTACAGTACAAAGTTTTTTTTACAAATAACAAGATCAATACCTGCAGTCCTGCAAGTCTGCAACTAAGTATCGTCGGATTTGGAGTGCCGAACTACTGATCAGTCGAGTAGTCGGCGGCGTACCGCGGATGATCCTGCCGTCCTAGGCCTCCTGGCCCGTGCAGCCGCGCCGCGCTGAACTGGGCCAAACTGTCGAAGCTCCGCCGAAGTGCCGATCGATGCCCGACGCAGCGACGCGATCCACCCGAGTGCCCGACGTGTCGTCGCCGAACTGCCAATTGCCAAAGCTTCGCCATGGCCGGCCGCTGGGCGCTGGCGCAGAGACGAAGACGACGACAGACGACTTGACTTCTCCACGTGCAGTTACTCCTAGGCCCAGGCCGATGCAAACTCCGCGTCCGCGGTATGCGCACGTGCGGAAGCGTAGAAGCCGAACCGAGTCGTTGCGTACTTGTGTTGCTTCCTCTCTCTCTCTCTCTTTCTTTCTACGTATAAATTTTCTATTATGTATGTATGACTGCTGGACTCCAGGGTATGCAGTGGCCCACCTAGCATACCATGTGGGTCCGTCACTACCAAGAAGGACCTCAGGCACGTCTGAGACAGGAACTGGGTGCACCCCGGGGAAGTGCAGCAACGAGCGCCCCATGTCCCCGAAGGAGACGTCGGACCGCATGACCGAGATGTGCAGATAGGCAGCAAGCGAGGACGCATCGGATGTGAAGAACAGGTAGGCCGGGAGTCCGAGCTCCGCGGCGGCGTCGAGCGCGCACCCGTAGAAGAAGTTGAGGACGAGCGCCTTCACGGACGGGAGGGACCTCACGAACATGAGGAGCGCGGGGTTGGTGGCGCGGAGGTCGGCGATGTGCGTGATGAAGGGGTCGGTGTCGGGGTCGGCCTCGTCGCCGGAACAGGCGGTTGCCGACTAGAGGAGATGGAAGGAGATGTTAGTTGATCTCCACCGATAGGCCCAATGGTCTACTGGGCCCTTGGATCTATGTCCTGATCGGGGGCCCCAACCCTAATATGGTTGGTGCATTCCTATCACATAGCACTATAAAAAGATATGTGGGGACCACGGCTCTAACTACGAGATTGATCAGAGCCGCCATAACCACCTACAGAAAACCTAATCCGATCTAAAGAAGGGTGCTGCTAGCGACGGGAAGCCCCACCGACTCCGCCGTCGTCTCTGCATCGTCTCCACCACGCTGGACTCCACCGTGCCGAGCTCCCTCGACACCAGCGTCCACGAGGCTGCGGCGCAACTACGCCAGGGCGAACTAGAGGAACCCTAAGTAAGATGCTTACCCCGATCTACGGTTTAGAGGCACTGTTGTTTCCGACAATGGTACCAGAGCCAGGTTGCCAGTGTGTAGATCTAGTATGGGGTAAAGCATTGAAAAGAAATCAAAGAAAGAACAAGGGTTTGATCTGTTTCAGATTGAAACCCTAACCCTAACCGGGTAAAAGAAAATTGAAAAGAGACCGGGGGTGGCGGACGTCACTGAACTCCCGGTCACCACCGCCAACGCGCGGGGAAAGGTACCGCGCCGCCGTCTTCGCCGGCGCACGACAAGAAAAGAACTGACCCAGTTTGGATCTGAGAAGAGGAGAGAAAGAGGTCTCAACACGCGAAGCCGAACCCTAACCAACAAAGCACTCACTGGGGAAGAAGAATAGTGACTTGAGTGAGTCAAACCCTAACCCCAAACCCAAATCGATTCAACTCCGAAAAGAAAAGAAAGAAGATCCAAAGAGAAGAAAGGAAAGAGAGAAAGGGGCTTATCTCAAAGATCTTGAATCAAAACCGAGAGAAAAATCGAATCGGGTTCAACCGAACCCTAACCCTAACTCGCGACGAGGAAGGGGAAGAGAGCGATTCGGTACAAATAGAAAAGAAAAAAATCAAATGAAAAAGATGAATTGAATCGATCGAAACAAATCAGGTTAATCCTAACTCTAACGATTCCCTTACCCTAACCCTAACTGGGTGAAGGAAAGGACAAAAGAAGAGGGATTCGGCCTAGAAGAGAATCAAAGCTGAACCATAAAACCCATAAAGACTCCACAGGGATGATACACAGTGAAACCCTAACCCAAGATTGTAACCCTAGAACGAATCCCCATCACAATCGGACTCAACCGAGAAGAAGAAGCAAATCTGAAGGGAAAGAAGGAGAAGGGGAGGCCTACCTTGCCGCTGCGCAGCGCTACTGCCTCACCAGTGCATGAGGAAAAGACGGTCGAGTCGGGGGCGCTGCTCACCGGGCTCTGGTCAAAGGGGCGTCGTAGCCAGGCCGCTCAACGGCGGCGCGCTCACCCGCTGGGGAGCGCGCTCACCGGCGAGGGGGCCGGCGACGATGCCGAGTCATCTGCTCGCTCACGCTCGCTCTCGCTCAGGCTCCGTGCGACTGAGAGAGAGAAGGGGAGGAGTAGAATGGGAGTTAGGGTTCCGGCCGACACAGCCGGCCGGGCCTTTTTTTTGTTTGGGTGAGACGACCGGGCGATCGTCGGATGCGATCCGATGACTCAGATTGATCGGGCTGACTCGCGGCCTAGGCGGGCAAGTGCGCCACGTGGCTTTCTCGGCCCAAGCCCAGGTTGTGGCCTGGGTGCGGGCAGCATGCGCAGAGAAGTGGGCCGGGCCGTTTTGCCGGCTGGGCCGAAGGAGCAGTGCTGAAATGAATCAGTTTTCCTTTTTTCTTTTTCCAGTAAATGTTTATTTCCTAGAAATTGATTAATGGCTTAAAGAAAATAGAAAAGTGATTTTTTTCTGTGGGCAAAAATTCATTAAATTGATTTATTTTTCCGCTGCAAAATTTGAAGATGTTATTTTCATTATTAAATTTAAACCAATGGGAGAATTTAATTTTGAAAATAGATATGTTTTTAATTGATTATAATATTGTTATTATTCTAACCAATGTTGATTAATGGCAATATTATGATGTTATTTATGATGAGATTTTGACATGGCTGCAAAAGAAATTGTTAATTCTTTAGTTATTTTGAACTAACGTGATATTTAATTGGAGAAAAAAGAGATTTTGATATGATTATGATGTTATTTTCTGACCAACGTTGTTAATAACAATATCGTAATTTTAATGATTTTTGCATTAATTCTATTTCTGCCCAACGGTGATGTAGAATTAGTATATAAGAATAGTTGTAAATTCTAATGATTTTATGTATTAATTCTATTTCTGCCAAATGGTGATATAGAATTAGTGTATAAGAATAGTTGTAAATTTTAATAATTTTATACATTAATTCTATTTCTGCCCAACGGTGATGTAGAATTAGTCTATAAGAACAGTTGTATGTTTTAATTTTGACCAACGTTAGAATCAAGGCATGCAATTGTTGTTATTTTTATGTTAAGAAAAAAGTTTGACCTGGCCTTCATCTTGGCTGAGGTGGACTGGGTAGTCATATCACCGTGTCCCACTGATCCTGTGGCACCGGTGAAGGAGACAAACGAGACTGATGCCACTTGGGCAACTAAAGAAAGATTTTGAATCCCAAAAGATGTCCTATGACCTTGAGCATAGGAAGTGGGTCACTGCTAACAAGAAATATTTGGCTGTGATAAAGAACACGATTGAACCTACAATTGTGGGCTCAATCCTAGAGTGTGACACGGTCACCGCGTACCTCGATAGAATAAAGAGTCAGTTCACTGGCTCTTCAAAAATATATGCTACCTAGCTGATAAAGCAGCTGGTGACAGAGAGTTACTCTAGAAATGGTGGCATAAGAGAGCTCACGATGCGTCATCAAAATTATGGCATTGTTGTTTAGGCCATATTTCAAGGGGAGAATAGAATAGAAAGACCAGTTAAGAATGATATTCTTCCTCCATTGGAGCTCTCAGA
Source organism: Miscanthus floridulus (assembly GCF_019320115.1). Lineage (NCBI taxonomy): Eukaryota > Viridiplantae > Streptophyta > Magnoliopsida > Poales > Poaceae > Miscanthus > Miscanthus floridulus. Next base: position 53,566,819 of record NC_089589.1, on the reverse strand, counting down.
TTTAGAACAATGTAGAGAATGCATAAAAAGGGAAGTATGTAAAGTAAATTAAAAAAAGATGCCAAATGAAGCGCAGGAATTTTATAGATTATTCACTCAGACATCTGTGGTCTATTTCCTGTAAAGAGTGTGGATGGTTATGATTCATTCATAACATTCACAGATGATTACTCCTGTTATGGCTATATTTATCCAATCAAAGAAAGAACAGAAACATTAGATAATTTAAGATATTTAAGGCAGAAGTTGAAAACCAACTTAATTTAAAGATTAAGATAGTCGGGTCTGACCGTGGGGGGAGTATTACGGTTGGCATACCCCATATGTCCAAGTTCCTAGACCTTTTGCAAGGTTCTTACAGGAGAATGACATAGTAGCCCAGTATTCTACACTGGGTGAACCTCAGCAGAATGGAGTAACTAAAAGACATAATCGTACCCTGATGAATATGGTGCGCAGTATGATAAGTTACTCTACCTTACAATTGAGCCTGTGGATGGAGGCGTTAAAAACCGCTATTCATATTCTCAATAGAGTACGAAGTAAGTCGATGCCCAAAACACCGTATGAGTTGTGGACAGGAAGAGTACCCTCACTAAACCACTTACGTGTGTGGGGGAGTCCTGCTGAGGCTAAAGTATTTAACCCAAACATTAGGAAGCTAGATCCCAAAACAGTAAGTTGCCATTTCATTGGCTACCCAGAAAAGTCAAAAGGTTTTCGTTTCTAATATACAGACAGACATACAAAGTTTGTGGAAACGAGACACGCTGTCGTTCTAGAGGATGAAATGATGAAGGGGAGCATGGTAGCTCGAGAAATTGACCTTGAAGAGAAGCGGGTGTATGCGCCCACTCCAATAATTCATGAGCCATTTTTCTCACTATCTGTTATCGCTACAGCGACAGTGCAAGATACTGTGGTGCCAGCATCTATTGTTATTCCGCCTGTGGCAACAATGAATGACGATGAGGAACCTGTTCTTCAGGATCCTGTAGAACCTATTGCCACACATGAGGGGGAGCAACAATAGCCTCAAATAAAAGATGTGCCAAATGTGGAGGCCCCTAGAAGATCTCAAAGAGTTAGAAAATTAGTTATTCCTGCTGACTATGAAGTATACAACACTGAGAAATTTCAAATGGAGGATGATCCCACCTCATTTGAAGAAGCCATGAGAAGTGATCATTCATCAAAGTGGCTTGAGGCCATGGAAGATGAAATAAAATCTATGAATGCCAATAAAGTTTGGGACTTGGAAATAATTCCTAAAGAAGCCAAAACAGTAGGCTGTAAATGGGTCTACAAAATAAAACTTGACTCTCAAGGGAATATAGAGAGATATAAAGCGTGACTTGTGGCAAAAGACTTTACGCAAAGAGAATGGATTGATTACAATGAGATCTTTTCTCCAGTCTCATTCTAAGGATTCCTTCAGAATCATAATGGCATTAGTGGCACATTACGATTTAGAATTACATCAGATGGAATGTAAAGACGACATTTCTTAACGGGGACTTGGAGGAAAATGTTTACATGGCACAACCAAAAGGTTTTGTCATGGAAGGAAAAGAACGAATGGGATGCTGCCTAAAGAAATCCATTTATGGATTAAAACAAGCTTCAAGACAGTGGTACTTGAAGTTTGATTAGACAATAAGGAATTTTGGGTTTAAAGAGAATATTGAGGACAATTGTGTCGATGCAAATTTAAGAATGGGAAGTTTATCTTCCTTGTCCTGTATGTGGATGATATCTTACTTGCTAGTAGTGATGTCAGTCTTCTACTGGAGACAAAGAAGTTTTTGTCCTCAAAATTTGATATGAAAGATCTTGGTGAAGCTTCGTTCGTTCTAGGGATCGAGATTCACCGAGATAGAAGTAAAGGGGTATTAGGACTGTCACAAAAGGCATACATAGAAAAGATCTTAAAGAAATTCAATATGCACAAATGTAGTCCCTCACCTGCTCCTATAGTCAAGGGCGACAGATATGAGGATTTTCAATGTCCCAGGAACCAGTATGAGATCGATCAAATGAAAACGGTTCCATATGCTTCAGTTGTCGGAAGCTTGCAATATGCTCAAGTATGTACGCGCCCTGACTTGGCATTTGTTACCAGGTTACTTGGCAGATTCCAGAGCAATCCTAGAACATAACACTGGAAATTAGTAAAGAAAGTCTTGCGTTATTTGCTAGGAACAAAAAGCCTCATGATGACGTATAGAAGATCTGATTCACTCCATATAGTGGGGTATTCAGATTCTGATTATGCAGGAGATGATAGAAAATCTACGTCTGGATATGTATTCACTCTCGCAGGGGGAGCTATTTCATGGAAAAGCTCAAAGCAAACCGTAACTACATTGTCCATAATGTATACCAAGTTTGTAGCATGTTATGAGGCAACGGGGCAGGTGAACTGGCTAAAGAAGTTCATACACGGTTTAAAGGTGGTTGATGACATCTATAAACCACTTAAGTTATACTGCGATAATAATCCAGCAGTATAGTATGCTCACAACAATAAGTCAAGTGGTGCTGTCAAACACATTGACATAAAGTATTATGTTGTGAAAGATAAAGTCCGGGATCATGTCATAAGTCTTGAGCATATAAGTATCAAAAAGATGCTCGCGGATCCGCTTACAAAAGGCTTACCACCCAATATGTTCAGAGAACATGTAGCTAGTATGGGTTTAAGGGAAAGCCTAAAATTCCTGGACAAAAGAAGGCCCAAAGTTAAGTATCTATTTCAGAACATAGTGGTGTGTTGTAGCTGTTAAATCTATCGGCAATTGATCGTGACGATGAAACATGCTCTATGCGCTAATCTGTAATGGAATGAACAAAAGTAAATGATATGAAATTGAAAGATGGTAGTGAGATCAAGGGGAGGAATGTTAGTTGATCTCCACCAATAGGCCCAACAGCCTATTGGGCCCTTAGATCTGCGCCCTGATCGGGGGCGCCCAACCCTAATATGGTTGGTGGGCCCCTATCGCACAGCACTATAAAAAGATATGTGGGGATCACAACTCTAACTACGAGGTTGACCGAAGCCGCCGTAACCACCTACAGAAAACCTAATCTGATCTAAAGAAGGGTGCTGCCAGCGATGGGAAGCCCCACCGACTCCGACATCGCCTCTGCATCGTCTCCACCACGCTGGACTCCACCGCGCCGAGCTCCCTCGACATCGGCGTCCACGAGGCTGCGGCGCAACCGCACCAGGGCGAACTAGAGGAACCCTAAGTAAGATGCTTACCCCGATCTACGGTTTAGAGGCACTATTGTTTTTGACAGGAGACGGACGGGTAGGTGGCAGAGAGACGGGCAATGGTCTCATGGGAGTTGCTGGACGATGGGACGTTGGCAATGGCCATGGTGATGTGAACGTCGTGGCCCGCCAAGCGGTCGGCGAGCTGTGCCATGGGGTGGAGGTGGCCCCGGACCATCCATGTGTATAGCACCACAACGCTGCCATTCGCTGTAAGTGGAATTGGGGATGCGGCAATGAATCAATGATGATCTATGAACACTAGTGCAGTTGTGCGTGCCTTTGTTGACCCCTCCGCTAAATAGCAGCAACCAGCAGCTAAAGTCAGATGCTGATCATGCACTACGCAACCTCGTTGACTATGAAAGGCGGCTAGGACTGAAGATCTGCCGATAGCAAAAATAGAGAAATCTTGGGCAATGGTATTGGTAACCGTGGGCAGCTGTCAGTGCAATTCATTGAAATTTGGCTTATGCTGTGCTGATTTGTTGGGAGAGAAAAACAATGTTCGTTCGTTGAAAAGTATTGTTGAATCGGTGGACGGGGTTAGCTATGGGAGCAGCCAAATGCAAGGTTAGGGGAGGGCGGGGCAGTAGCGCCGGGTGGTGGGCAGTGAGGTCACTGACGGCCATGGCGACGTTCGAGGCGGTGGCGGCCAAAGGTAGCAGGACAGATAGTTGATTGAGATTAGGGAAGGGTGGGAACAAGCGGCATGGATGGGAAGCGGACGATGAGGTAGCCGACGACTAGGACAGCATCGGAGACCGGCGGTGGGCATGACAGTTGGGGATTTGCATGACATCGTCTGGAGGAAGAAGAACCGTCGTTGGGGAGAGAGAGGAACCACACCTCGCGATACAAACGAACGTGTGCCCGGATACTGAAGTAGTGCTGCAGAACAGAGCGTTCGCTGAAAAGTACTGCTAAATATATTTCTTGTTTAAACAACGATAATGAGAAGTAGCCATACAATGCTATGTTCCAGACCCTGCATTAGCATCATCTTACAGACAGTTCAATATTTATTACTAGTACTCCCCCAAATGCAAATTATAAAATATTTTTAGTTTTTCTAGATACATACAGAGTACATTACTTTTGATATGTATCTATACTATGTCTAAATATATAGCAAAAATAATATATATAGAAAAGTCAAAACATCTTGTAATTTGAAATGGAGGAAGCAGTATACATAGATCCATCACTTGCATCCTAAACCCTCAAAAACTCACCATGATCTGGAATCTGGAGGTAGACCGCGAGGTCGCCGGCCTCGGACGTGTAGAAGAAGTATGCGAGGATCGCAAGCTCCGCGGCGACGTCGAGCACGTCGGTGCAGAACATGTCGACCATGAGGGCGTCAACGGCAGGGACTCGCGACGCGAGGAACGCCCGGAGCGCGGGGTTCGCGATGCGGAGCGCGTGCAGGATGGGCATGATGGGGTGGGAATGCTGCTTACTGGCGCAGGGCGGGATAGGGAGGAGGTACACCGTGATGGAGGGATTGACCGCGGCCAGTCGGGCCAGCGCAGCAGCCAGCACGGCGTGCTTCTCGGGTGGGTCGACGACGGCGATGGTGACGGCGACACCGCCGTGTTAGGGGATGGCCTTGGCCAGCTGCGCCATGGGGTTCAGATGGCCCACGCCCAGGGAGGGGTACAGCACCACCGTCTTCTCCGTCATGGCCTTGGTTTCTCACAACTCACAACAAAGAGGTCCAACAAGACCAGTGGACACAAGGGCGAGGCCAAATGGAGTAATCCCGCTCACCAGTGACGACAAAGAGTGTCGAGCCGACAGCCCACTGGCACCAGGAAGGGAAAGGCCGAAAGAGGCAAAGAGACGTGTAGGTGATGCCTTTCGCAAGATAGACTGCGGCGCACGCAAAACGGTGGGCCACAAGAACATGGGCGCTGTGGTGGGGCCAAAGGACACGCGTCGTCATGACTCATGTATGTGGGTGGTGTCGCACATCCGGTGTCATGTGGCACTAGTAGCATATTTTTTTTTGCCCAGTTTGGCCCCCTAACTGAAAGTTGGATAAGAACAGCTCTGATAGTTTTTTTTGTAAAATTCAGTTACTAAACCAATTGTATACCAAGTGAAAGAAAATGTAACACCCTAGGTGTTTGGCTTCCACTAATTGCATTTCCTTTCATAAACATGTGCATCATCTATCTCATCATGCCATTGTTACTGAAACATGCATATGCAACATTTTCAACTGTGTGTTTCATACTTGATTGTTGTGAATAGTAATGGTGTAACCGGTGAATGCAACATGAATTTCTCATACCTTGAAACATGACAACATGGTAGTAATATGACAAGTATAGAATAACAACAAAGTCATGAAACATGTGAAACATTGAATTGCAACATTTGGGTGAATTGCTTGTTTTGTTGCTTCATCACATGTGATCATTTGAAATGGGTATAGCATTTGTGTAAAGTGGTTGATTATGGTCTAATACACCTTAACTACACTTAGGGTAATTGTTTGGACATTGTTCTTGTAGATCAAAATGACAAAATTGCCCCTTGGGAGAGGTTTGACTTGAATTGACCCTTAGAGTGCCACAGTTTGACTGATTCAAAAGACCAACTTAGAGACTTTGCATGGCTGTGCACTCTTTACCAAAGTTGTAGCTAATTTATCAAGGAACAAAAGTTGTTTTATGATCAACTCATGAAAATGTGTGGAACAGCCTCAAACATGGCCCACAAGTCAAAATTGAAGGCTGATTCAAACACTTGAAAATTTTCTAAGTGTTATAACTGGATTCAGTTTCGTGTACCCAACTTTTTCACCTTGTATCTCCCTAACAAAGCCAAACCAGCTCGAGCTACAATAATAAGAGTTGTAGTTCACATATAGATGATCAACTTTGTTAACTATGGCATGATCTAAATCATCACGGATTAGGAGCTAATCACCGTTAAACTTGCTCTATCAGTCGGTCGTTGGATCACTGAATCGGAGAATCAGGCGAGCTACAGTGCTGACCATTTTTAGAAAACGTCCGACGCATGTATGCCGCGCATCGCCGGTCGCCTGATCACACTGCCACGCGCCGCGAGCATCCTGGCGCTGCTGGCCGCGACATGAGCACCCCGCGCGGCTGCCCGACGCACTCACCGCTCCATTTGCTTTTCTTTCTCCTTCCCCGCGCGCAGCGCCGAGCCGTAGCAGCTTCCCTGTTTCTGACCGAGTGTTGCCATTGTGCGCGCTCACCACCACGAAAACGCATTGCCAGTTCGCACTGAGCCTCGCCGTGTTCCCCTCTAACTCCTCCACCCCACCGTCGGTCCATTTGAGCCTTGGTAAGGGCGAAATCGCCATTTCCTTCCACCGCCGCCATGGCTGACCTCGTCGAAGATGGCGCTCCACGCGGCCAACCGCCACCGTGGCCTTCCCGTCCTCTCTCTCTCTCGCTAGGTCCTAGGTGTGATGCTGATGCTCGTCGAGTTGCCCATTAGAGCTGCGACACCGTCGTCTTGCCGGAGCCGGCCATGCCATGGCCGTGCGCCGCCGTGGCCATCGCCATCCCCTCTAGCTACGACGATAGCTTCAATAGATGGTTCCCCTAGATGTGCACTAATGAGGTGAACACCATAGCACCGTCGGGTTCACCGAAAGAGCCACCGGCGACGAGCTACGCCGCCGTCTCCTTCTCTTCCCCTGTCTGTCTCTCTGTTGCGCGGGTCCCGCACGTCAGTCGCCGAGCCAAAGGCGGGAGCCGGACCTGGGCCGTGCCATGTTTGGGCCACGCTGGCATCGCTTGCGCGTGTTTGTGGGCCGCCGGATCTGTTCGGGCCGGCCCAGCCAGTAGAGTAGGGTTTCAAATTTGTTTTTGTTTTATTCTTTTCATAGATTTGTATAGATATTCAAAAATATGTAGCTCTTAGATGGTAGATCCAAATGATGTGGTTCCAATTTTGTTGAGTTCATGATGATGTCTAGTTTCTATTAAAAATATAATCCATGCCATGTTCTGTTATGAAAATGGGAGTTTCTATTTATCTCTTTTAATCATGCAAGAAATAGGGGTAATTATATCTTTTTCTAGGTAGCTCCAAATGGCATGAAATTTTTATGGTGTATTGCTCATATCATGAATAGCTTGTAGTTAAATTTTTATATATTTTGGACATTGTATGTAGGAGATAGAAAATTATCTTGTTTGCATGAGTGGATCTTGAGTGAATTTTCATAATTTTTCTATAGATCCAGTTAGGGTAAAAATTGGTGAGTGCTATTCTTTTGCTAGAATGATACTAGGAAAAATAAGAAATCTGTTGCTTGACACTTTTCAATAGGGTTTCCTAATTATGCTAAAAATAGACATGCCACCTGTTATTTTGGGTACAGCAAGTTCTGCTTGCTCATTGGCTTTGAAATTTTTATGGTAGTCTATGTGAAGCATGAGATAGCTACTGTAATTTTTGTAGATTTTTCTGAATAGTTTTACTATATATTGCTTTAATCACCTAATTAACTAAATAAATTTGAAAAGGATATTAAATAATTTATTTAGAAGTTGGCACTATACTTTCTAGTGTTCCTCCGGTATGTGCAACAAGTTGGTAAACTTGGTTTGGTCAAAATAGGCTTTTGCATCATCATTAAATAATTAAGTTAGTAACCCTGTCATTTCTGGACAGATTCTAGATTTACTGGAATTCAATTTGGTTAACGTAAGAATCATGCTGTGATGTTTACAATTGATTTGTAGAGAATTTCATAAGCTTTCCAGAATGTCCTCATGCAAGTCATTTGGAATTGTAAAACTCTGGTTGTGATTGAATTAAGGGACTACTTGTGTGCATATGAAACTTTAAATGTTAATTTATGTATGCCTTTACTATTTCTAAGTTTGTGGTAATGTTCCTAGGTGTTAGGCCTTTAACTGAAGATGAGCATCTTTATCTTAGGTTATGCAAGTTAGGTAAGTTGATCTTGTTCTTTAAGTTAAGTTAGATACAGGCTTAAAGTGATTTGAATAGAGCTATTTTACTCGGTAAACGAGTGACAAGTGATGCTTTCGTAAACACTTACTATGATTCATTTATCATGAGCATCATGTCATTCCTTATGCATCCATGATATTTATCTCGTGCATCGGCATGCAATAGGTGTACTGGAGGGAGTAACACTGCTGGAATTCGAGGAACCGAGCGAGCAGTAGCAGCCGACACTAGAGGTTCAGGAGGTGCAGCCTTCAGGAGAAGTGCCAGACGAGGTCACCGTTGAGTGCCCGGATCACCGTCCTTGCAACTTTGTGAAAGGCAAGCCCTGAAGCATATTAAGCCTCCTAATTTCCAAAATGCAGTTAAAGTATTATTGTTACATATATATTGTTGCATTAAGTTTAGGTGTTGGATGCAAACACTTGCTGCATTAGTTATCCAATCCTTGTCCAGATATTGTTACCCTGAATCCTATGTAGCTCAGGCTCATGTAGTGCTTAGCCCTGCTTAAACACGGTAGAAGTCAGGTGATTTCCTATCACCTACGAGATATAGGAAGATACATATGGCACCATTGGCTATATTTGCTATCATGGAAAAGAACCAGTCTTAATTTGAAATGAAGACCGGACGAAGGCTTGCCGGTTTGCAGTGACTCCGTTTGTGTCGATTCAGGACTCAATCTTGGAGCCTTTCCTGTTCATGTTGAATGCATGCCTCTCTCTTAGTTGGCCGTGTCTGAAGACCGACCGCGAAGCCAAGTAGCTCACCTTAGGCCGGGAGTCGATAAATATAAAGTGCGCCTCGGAAGGGAGCCGTAGGCGTGAGTCCAAGGGCAGGTGATTTAAAAGTCCTGATCGTCCTGGCAGAAGGGTAATCCCTGAGAGTGCTGGCGCTGATCGAACCCGCGAATTTGGTTCCTGAGATGTCCCAAAGGTAACCCATGGCTACCCTTGCTAAGTATGTCAGGGTGAGAGTTAGGAATACCCCCTCAGCTGAGTTGTAATTCGATTCGAGTCGCTGTCTCTCCCGGTTAGTGAGAACTTGACGGGCTTATCTCCAATGTAGATACACTAAATACTATAATGGTTCGGAAATGATGATATGATGATGATAGCCTGATTATACCTGCTATGGTTAATATTGTTTGCTCCTAATAAGTGAGTGCTCTAGTACAGGTGCTAATCTAGTGGACAGGTAAATGATGATAAGCTTGATGCTAAGTTTAAATTGGTTACTATAATCATAAGCTATTTTATGCAACTGTGTCAAGCTAGCCCACCTCATAAGCCTTGCATGACCCTTGGTGTCTTTTATTTCTGGTTTGATGGGTAAGTCTAGCTGAGTACCTTCTCGTACTCAGGGTTTATCTCCCACCTGTTGCAGATGACCAGTTCTACTTTAGTTGCTGCAAGTACTGCCTTCTCCCAGCTGGGGATGAAGACTAGACCATTGGGCGCGGTCTCTACTAGTTCTCGTACCTGATGATGCTTTTGTGGGACATGACTGACGTCTGGCAATGTATTTGAAACTATGAAGTTATGTACTAAACTATGTTGCTTCCGCAAATTCAAACTTGGTTTGTAATATTTATTTGAACTCTGATGGATGTACTCCGAATGCTACTTGTGAAATATTGTAACGAATGAAATGTTGTGTTGAATCACTACGGTCTTGGTTTGTATGTCGAGAGTTGGTTGAAATCCTTCGTGATTTCCGGACTACCGGGATTATGGGAGCTTAAGTATAGGAATTTGATCGCTTCGGTGATTGTTTTTGTACTTACGTTCTTATGATTTGGTCGGTTCTGTTACAGAAAATGTAGGAAATTCAATTACTAAAATTCAGTTATTTTCTTCGTCCTGGTCTTCCTTTTCATGCTTGCCCCTTTCTACAATGCTGTGGGACCCTGGTTCACCCAATGCCAGCAGATAGTGGCACCAAAGCGAATACGGAGACATGGCACGACAAGGCTGGCGAGCTCCGATGGGAAACCATACCGGCAACGATGTGGATGTGGTGAATCGGCATCGGAGTTAGGCTACCGGCGTGGATGGTGTGGGAATCAGGGGAAGAAGAAAACTAGGAGCTTCTGCGTCTGCATCCTATCCTATCCCATCTCCTATGTGAACCAGGGGATCAGGGGATGGCGTGGATGGTGTGGGAATCAGGGAATGGTTTGTTTTGAGAGAAAAAACACTAGGCTGGCTGATAAGTCCTGGCTGAAACCAATAAATGAATAGGTTGTATATTCCTTCAAAACTAAATACATGGTTAATATTCCATCCAGTCATAGGATTTCGCTATACCAAGTTTAAGTGTCTATTTGGATTGTTCCTCAGTTTATCGCACCGTTCGCTAAGCTTTTGCGACAAACTGTGGCCAGTTGTGAAAGCAATTGCAAACAGACCTTAAATGCACAAGTCGATTCTGTATTTTAGTTTGCACAGCATCACCACCTCATCGCACTACGACGACCACTCACCACCGCCGATCACTCGAGCCGGTCCCGGCGTCGACGTAACGTCCACTACTACTCCAGAACCACAGCCACATGTTTTGTTGGACGAGTGAAGAAGCAACACGTGACACTATAAATTGTTGATACCGATCCCGTGTAGGGGCAGGATGACGATCGGCTCATCAGCTGGTAGCAGGGGCGAAGCCAGAATAAATGGTCACCGGGATCAGAGTCGGTACTCAACTACTCATATAAGTAGCTTATAGGTTGCAACAACATAATACACTAATCGATTGCCCAGGCTTCAACAATTTGTCGCATCTTTTCATAGCCGTTATGAAAACTATTACCCTTGTTGCCTACATTATCTCTAAGCCTATTAGATATTCCAGACATCTACTACAAATGCATCATTCCCACCTTGTCCCTTATTGCAATTTCTGAACAAGTAACAATATAAACAAAAATACATATCCACATTTTCACTATACTCTAGCACTACTGGAGACGGCCTCTTTGCCAAGGGCCTAAGGCCCTCGGCAAAGGCCCATTAACCCTCGGCAAAGGCTTTGCTGAGGGCGGCTCTCAGCAAAGGCTTTGCTGAGGGCGGCTCTCAGCAAAGGCTTTGCTGAGAGCGGCCCTCGGCAAAGAGCTCTCGGGGAATTTTGAGTCAGCGAAGAGGGTCTTTGCCGAGGGCCCTTTATCGGGCACTCGGGAAAGCCTTTGCCGAGGACTAGAGCGGCACTTAGCAAAGAAAAGCATCCATCATGGCACCGGCGCCTGGGACGGAGTCTTTGCCGAGGGCCGTCTCCGGGGGCCCTCGGCAAAGAATTATTCTTTTTTAAAAAAAATCTTTGCCGAGGGCCTCCAACCATAGCCCTCGGCAAAGAAATGTGCAGAATTTTTCCAAAAAATCTTTGCCGAGGGCAATGGGATGGCCCTCGGCAAAGAATTATTCTCTTTTTTTTAAAAAAATCTTTGCCGAGGGCTTCCACGCAGGCCCTCGGCAAAGAAATTTTATTTTTTAAAAAAAAGTCTTTGCCGAGGGCCTCCAACCATGGCCCTCGGTAAAGAAATGTTGCAGAAATTTTATTTTTTTAAAAAATCTTTGCCGAGGGCAATGGGACGGCCCTCGGCAAAGGACCCTTCTTTGCCGAGGGCCTTGGTCATTGCCCTCGGCAAAGAGGCAGAAATTTAAATTCTTTTTTGTTTTTTGCATTCCATCGACACAAGCATTTCATATATATACATATATATATCAACCATCACATATATATCACACAGAACCCATTTTCTCACAATATATCACAACCATAATTTTGAACCACAAATCACAATATATTACAACGACAAGTCACATGTTCATCATCATTCACATGTTTATTACGACAAGTTCATGAAATCCAAGCACAAGTCAGAACCATAAACTACAAATATTACAATAAAGTCCAACCACATCACCTAGCACTAGTCCTCATCAAGGTAGCCTATGAGACGGTGGTGAAGGAAAGGCGGGATCAGCCGGTGACGCACTACCGGGATGATTGGAACCCGCGGACGGAGGCTGCACAAAGGAACAGAGATTGCATGTGTGAGTAATCTAGGAAAACAGTTTTGGAACTTAGAGATTGCATCTAGTAATCTAGGAATACAAAAAGATTAGACTCAATTGAAAATTTCGGCAGCACCTCCCCTACACGGGGAGGTTTCCAAAACCTGCAAGAAACAACGGCACGAACGCCGACATCCACAACGGCACGAACGCCGACATACATGCAAAGCACAAGCGAAAAGTGAACTTTCATACTTACAGGAGTAGCTACAGGAGTAGGAGGTGGAGGAGCTTAAAACTGCACAGGTACACCCGATGCTTGCCCAAGACTTTGCATGATCACCATCATCTCCGCCATCTGCTTCTGCATGGCCTCGAACGCGACCTGTTGGGCCTGCAGCTGTGCGGTCAGTTCCACGTTCTGCTCTTGACTTTGCCTTTTTGTTTCTTGCAGCTCGGCCTGCAATATTTCACTCCAATGTATCAGTAATGCAAATCTAATTTAGGTGTGTAAATATCAACGTACGATGAGTAAAACAGGAATTACCTAGAGTGCATGGACCTGCTGCAGTGCTGGAGAAGGCCATGAGCGTATGGGCTAGCTAGAGCTCGTGCTCCATGCTCGGATAGCATCGAGGGAGGGAATAGTGGTGGAGTCGATGGCGTCGTCTGCAATCCATAGCCGTCCATGCTTCTTGCCTCCTCCGAGCCTCATGATCGTCTCTGCATCAATGGGCTTAGTGCGCACATTGTAATCTTCCCCATAGATCTCCCTTACTGAGGACGTGTACTCTTGGACTTTAGTGTACACATTCGGGTCGGAGTACACCTGGGGCGGGGCAGCCGGGTCAAAGGAGACAGAGGACGACGCCCTGCCCATGTGGGACATAGCCCACGTAGAGAACTCCGAGACCTCCTCGCCCGGATGCGCAGCCTCTTGTGAGAAAGACGGGAAGATGGTGAGAAATCAAGCAGAATTGAGCATCAAAATAAATGAAAGAAATCACTTACGTATGCTTGTTTGTATCTGGGGAGGCTACGGCTACCTTGATGGTGAGTTGGACCTTGCCTTATCAGACGCTGTTCCCGCTGCCTCTCGTGCGTGTCAACAAAGTCCTATGATAACCACTTGTCCACGATCATGGCCCAGCACTCGGGATACGATCGGCACCACCAGGGAATCACCTACAAGTCACCGAGTATTTGACATATAAGAAGATGAAATTGAACCTACTTAATATCAAAACGAATCATTATGAATGTTATTCGCCTACCTCAAGGTACTGGTCCCAGGTCAGCATAATCAGTCTTGCTTGAGGCTTGGGGAGGGACTGCTTTAGTACCGACCTGTAGTAGTCTATGTGGGCTTGGACGCGCCCATGGTGGTGCATCTCGGTGATGTACTTCCTACAAGCTGCGGCAGCCGCCTGATCTGCCTGGGCCTCAAGTCCTTCTTCGGCCTTGAAATTTTTCTACATACAAAATCGATGTATCCATTCATTATTTCAATAAAACATTTAACCAATGAATGAGATGTATTAAGCAATGTTGTGCGAGAGAAACTTACCCAAAACTCCGCCAATAACCGCTCCTGCTTGTTGCAGTAAGTGTCATCCATGACCAGCGCGTACCTGTCCTAGTTGGAGGCCGGCTCCCGCACCACCGGCTCTTCGGACAGTTGCACAATGTCGGGGTACCATTTCCTGCACAAAACACCAAGGATGCTCGCGGGGGTGCGTGCTGGAGTACCAGACAAAACCAACCAGGCCCTGCACAAGTGATTAAGAAAATTTATCAGTTTCTCTTATGATTTCCAACATATCTTATGAAGTAGTTGTGATAACATCTATAGTTACTTACATCTTTGCCATAGGCCGAATCACTGGGCGGTTGTGAGGAAGCAAAACCGGAGGGAGGCTCGTGGGACCTCGCTCGTAGGGAGTCCAGGTAGCGGTACCCCCTCTATCGCCCTTGAGCCCCTCGCCTCCCTCACCCTCGAGCGCCTCGCCTCCCTCACCCATCTGCTGACCCCTCTCGTCCTCCAATGAGGACGTGGCCATGGCCGTCACGTGCTCCTCCTCCAGCACCTCATCACGTGGCAAGGGAGGGGACCGCTGCCTCCTACGGCTGCTGCCCCTGGTCCTCCTCTCGTCACCTCCTGTGGACGCTGCCTCGGACGATGACCCCTCACCTCGAAGGAGAGGGCGGTCTCTCCCATAAACCAAGGGCATGTCATGGCGTGGACGTCTGCTCGCCATCTTTGTTCAATCACCTGCAATCACAAAGAATGAACAAGACTAATTAGTACATATATTAGAAATAGATTCAAAATATATAAACAAAACACAAATTAAAAAAACATAGTATTACATGTATTAGGAATAATCTTCATGATTGGGATCATAGGTCTCATCATCACTGTCAAAATTGTCCAAATGGGCAACACTATCCGAAGGTTCTATGTTGTCATCGTAGTCATTGCCTAGAAGTAATCGCTCAAGCATTGCTATGTCCTTGGCATTTACCACCACATCTCCATCGACCTCGCCATCAACCATTTCGTTGTCTACTTCCATTTCGATTGCTTCGGGTAAGACTATCTCAAACGTGCCTAGTAGCCTATCTTCTTGATAAAACTATCCATCATATGTGTTTGCATTGAAGTTGTAATCATCATCGTTTGGGGCAGGTAGTTTACCGTGTGGTAATACCTGGTGTACAATAGCCCAACCCTTAAGATCCTCTTTGTCCTAGTTGGCGTATCGAGTATAATACACCTGCATGGCCTGTTGAGCCATAATGTAGACATCTTTTCCAAGATAGATGAAATCTTCTCGAATCTCGACTAGCCCAAGATGAGGGGTTCGTCTCGTTGATCGAGGATTAAACCAGTGGCATTTGAACATGATAGGTTTAAGAGGTTTGTCTCCATGAAATGAGAGTTCATAGATTTCCTCAACTCTACCATGATAGTCGAGGCCATCAGTGCCGAGCGTACAAACTCCGCTATTTGTGGTTTTTTGTTTGGGTCGAATCTGCTCGTAACTTATTGTGTGGAAGCGATATCCGTTCACGTCATAGCCGGTAAATGACTTCACCCTAACGTCATAGCCGTTTGCAACCTGTTTCAACTCGTCACTCATGGATGAACCGGTCTGGGCCTGCAAGGTGAAGCATGATAGATCGTTATATTAATCAAACGTACGATCACCTTGGACGATCGAACATACGAGCTAAATTGGACATTACCTTTTGTTTGAACCAAGAAATGAAATCAGGCCTCCCCGCTCCCACACCCCATGAAACAAGGGTGTCTTGTTCATGCAAGGTAGGATCCCTTGATTGATGCTAGAATTCACAAACAAATTCCCTGTCCGAACGAGAATCAATGGGGTTGGATGCAGAATAGTGACGGCGTATTGAAACAAGTTCATTGAGAACTTACTTGATGAACGGCTACACCTCGGTAAGGTTATTCAACACATATAGCATGATATTGTGTCACTCTTCATTTCCCAATAGCTTTGGGGTTGATCCACTTGCGCTGCCCAGTTGGCCTTGGAAAAAGCTAAGGGTCGATTCATTTTCGCCAGCATTGTAACGAGGGAGTGGATTATGATTGCTAGGAAGGTTCGGCTTGTAGTATTGCATTGTGAAGTTTGTCACCTCCTCCCGAAGGCATGCCTCTGCAATGGAAGCCTCAATTCTGGCTTTATTTGTATATTTTTGCAAAGAGTCTTTAGACATCTCTCGATTGGATAGCACCAACGAGCCTGCACGGGCCCCCCCAAACGTGCCTCGGACAGGAGGTGCACAATCAGATGCTGCATCGGCAAGAAGAAGCCGGGTGGAAAGATCTTCTCTAGCTTACAGAGCAACACAGGTGCCGCTTTTTCCAAGTCCTGAGCGACGGTCTGAGATATCTCCTTGGCACAAAGCTGGTGGAAGAAAAAGCTCAACTCTGCCAGCACTAGCCAAACATGCTCAGGGACATAGCCTTGGACCATCGCCAAAAGAAGCCGCTCAATCCATATGTGGTAGTCATGACTCTTCATCCCGTTGACTCGCAGAGTGCCTAAGTTCACTCCCCTACTAAGATTCGTTGCATATCCATCTAGGAACATTAACGTCTGGATCCATTTTAGTACTTCCCTCCTTTGATCGATTTGCAAGACGAAATTGATCTTAGGCCTTTTCTAGTTCTTGTTTCAGCCACTAGGAGGCTGCATCGCTTGATTCGGTCTATCGCACAACATCGCTAGGTCCACTCTAGCCTTAACGTTGTCCTTAGACTTGTTAGTGTCCATGAGAGTTCCCAAAGTGCCTCGGCGATATTCTTTTCAGTGTGCATTACATCAATATTATGTGGCAGAAGAAGGTCATAGAAATAGGGGAGCCTCGTCAAGCCGGACTTATGAGTCCACATATGTTCCTCACCATATCCCACAAAACCACCTTCTTCATTGGGCACGAGAGCATCTATCTGAGCACGAACCTCGGCACCAGTCCTCAAGTGCGGTTTAGGGTCTGTCACTTTGACACCTTTCGTAAAGCTCTTGATGTCTTCTCTGAATTCATGGTCTAGAGGGAGGAACTGACGATGCTGGTCGAACGACGAATACTTGCCACCCTTCTTCAACCAAATGAACCTCACAGCTTCCTTGCATATTGGGCATGGGAACTTCCCGTGAACACACCAGGCGGCAAATAACCCATATGCCAGGAAGTCATGCAGGGAGTAGTGGTACCAAACGTGCATTTTGAAGCTTGTCTTTATAGCTCGATCATATGTCCATACCCCCTTCTCCCAAGCGTGGATCAATTCATTAATCACAGGCTCCATGAACACACCCATATTACTCCTCGGGTGTCCAGGAATTATCAACGACAAGAATACATTATGCCGTTGAAAGGAGATGCCGGGAGGGAGATTGAGGGGGATAACAAAAACAGGCCAGCATGTGTATGGGGCAGCCATCATTCCATAAGGATTGAACCCATCTGTTGCCAGCGCGACACGTACATTACGGGCCTCAGCTGCTTTGTCACGATGTTTGTCATTGAAGTACGTTCATGCTTCAGCATCAGACGGATGTACCATCTTCCCAGGATTGTACCGTTTGCCATCTTTGTGCCATGTCATCTATTTCGCGGATTCCTCGATCATGAATAGCCATTGGATCCTCAGTAGGAAAGGAAGGTGCTGTAGCACTCTCGCGGGGATCGGAAGCTGCTTTTTCTGACCATCACCAGAGTCTACCTCCAGGTACCTGGAGGATTTACACTTCGAACAGTAATTTGTGTCCTTGTGTTCTTTCCTAAATAGGATGCACCCCTTTGGACAAACATGTATCTTGTCATACGACATCTTAAGCATACGAAGGACTTTCTCTACCTCATACAAGTTCATCGGCAAAGTGTGCTTCTCCGGTAGCATGGTGCCAAACATGGCCAACATCTTATCGAAGCCTTCTCGACTCAGGTTTAACTCGGCCTTCAACCCCATTACGCGTCCAACCGCATCCAACTAAGAAATCATTGTATGCTCGTGAAGGGGTTTCTGTGCCGAGTGCAACATTTTGTAGAAGTCCTTTGCGGATTCCTCCATCTCCTCCTTCTCACGTCGTTTAGCGAAGTGAGCTTGGTGGGCGTAATCTAGCATGTCTGCTACCCCGACATCATCATCAAAAGCCTCGAGGTGTGCTCTCACCACCTCCGCTCTTATACGATCTGCTGCACCATGGTAGATCCACTGCTGGTAGCCAGGCGTATAACCATTGAACACAAGATGTCTACCCATGGTCTTCTCGTCTACCTTTCTCCTGTTGTCACATTTGCTGCAGGGACACCAAACTAGAGAATGCCCTCCTGCTCCTGGGCCAAATGCATGTTTCAAGAAACGATCTGTCCCCTTCACCCATTCATAGTCGTAGTCACTCCCGCTTCTCCAGCTCGTGTACATCCACTGACGGTCCTCCATCCTTTAACATTTACATCACAGAGTATTGTGACCATCAATTGCATCTACGCGGTGTTCCTAATGTCTCATAGGTGAGGATAGGTCATAATCCCACCCGCGGATACGTAGATGAGGTTAGTTTCTAGGCTCCGCTCCTCTTCGAGACAGAATTTCGGCAGCACCTCCCCGCTGTTCTCCCAATACACGTCCTGCCAGGGAGAGTGTGTATCCAGAGAACAATAGGGAGGTGATGCCGGAACTCTGTCTCGAACCAGAGCGGACCATGAAAACTAACCCATCTATGCATCCGTGGGCTGTCCAAAAAACGTGGACAATCCGAAACAGATACAGTCGCAGATATGCAAAGATCCGCATACCTACGACCGTATCTCTTTCGGACAGGAGACGCCTAACTGGGTTACGCGCGGGCTACGACAGACATGTGGAAAAAGAGGTTATTTATACCTAGGGTGTCGGTGAAGTCAGGCTAGCAGGGCAGTGGCGAGTCAACGCAGTGGCGAGGCGACACAGTGCAGGCAGAACCGCGACACCGACGAAGACGATCGGGGTCCTCCGGGTCCCCTCCGACGTGCTCTTCTCCTGCATAAAAAGGCAATAGGTTATTGTTTGTTCAAAATTTCGACAGCACCTCCCCTGCACGGGAAGGTTTCCAAAACCTACAAAAAAACGACAGGATGGCCGATATTCACAACGGCACGAAGGCCGACAACCACAACGGCACGAAGGCCCTCATATCAATTTACGGCACGAAGGCCCACACAACCACATATGGCACGAAGGCCGACAATGAGAGTTTTACCTAGGGTTGTGGTGGAGTCGGGCATCGCGGTGCGGGGGTCACTTTCTTCTCTGGCGAGGTCGAGCGGCGTCAGAATTCTCCTCTCCCCCTCTTCCCTTCTCTCTTCTCCGCTTCTCGTCTTCCCTTCTTCTCTTTCTCCTCCTCCTCTCCTTCTTCCCCTTCTTCTCTCCTTTTACTCTTCTTCTCCTTCTCTTCCCCTTCCTCCTTCTCCTCTTCTTCTCCTTCTCTTCCCCTTCCTCTTTCTCCTCTTCTCCTTCTCTTCTTCCTCCTACTTCACCCTCTGCCTCCTCCCCTCCAACAGCAGCCGGCGACCACATATGGAGATGTCTGGGTTTTAGACATCCAACGTCATAACTTGCTCGAAACCTTCTCAAATTTTTACCACAGCCTACACATGCGATAACATGACACCTCGATAAGTTTCATGATTTTCGGACTTTGTATGGATTTTATATAATTTAAAAACACTTTTCCGACAAGTTCCTCGTCATGTTACGTGAAGAAGATGCCCGAAATTTGATGCGAGTTCGTGGATAGGGACTCAACATACACCAAATACCATGAATAATATTTTTTGAATCACTAAATTGCATTATTCCATCCACCTACAGTTCAAATTTGAAATATTCGAAAAAAATCAACGAAAAGAAATAAATTAGGGAAATATATCAAAAAAAGTCAAATTTGGCCCAAATTTTAAAATTGAGTTTTAAATAATGTATTATAGCACCACAAAAAAACTGGGTTCAAAAAACCAAAAAAAAAATCTTTGCCGAGGGCCTAGCCTAGCCCTCGGCAAAGGGGGTCTTTGCCGAGGGCCTAGCCAATGGCCCTCGGCAAAGAATATTTAAAAAATAAATAAAAATCTTTGCCGAGGGCCTAGCCAATGGCCCTCGGCAAAGAATATTTAAAAAATAAATAAAAATCTTTGCCGAGGGCCCTGGATCTGGCCCTCGGCAAAGAATATTTAAAAAAAATAAAAACTCTTTGCCGAGGGTCTAGCCTGACCCTCGGCAAAGGGGGTCTTTACCGAGGGCCTGGCCAATGGCCCTCGGCAAAGAATATTTTAAAAAAATAAAAAAATCTTTGCCGAGGGCCTGACCAATGGCCCTCGGCAAAGAATATTTAAAAAAAATCTTTGCCGAGTGCCTGACGGCGGGCACTCGACAAAGACTGACGCCAGTGGCCGCCGTAACCCATCCGGCCATATTTGCCGAGGGCTAGGCCCTCAGCAAAGATTTATTTTGCCAAGGGCTGTTTCTTTGGCCCTCGGCAAAGGCTTCTTTGCCGAGGGCTCCTGGGGCTGGCCCTCGGCAAAGACCCCCTTTGCCGAGTGCCCGAGATCTAGCCCTCGGCAAACCCAGAAGCCCTCGGCAAAGAGGCCGTCTACAGTAGTGTAGGCAATCATATTTAGGGACTATTCATGTTGAAGTATCTTCATCATTATTCTCATTATCACCTATTGCGGGTAATTTTCTTTTAAAGAATCTTTCCAACGTGCTCTGATTACCTATGAAATTAGTCACATAATAAAATTAAAGCAGATAAATACTAAATTACTAATGTGCAAGTAGCCTACTATTAAAAGTCACTAGTGATTATTGAAATGCAACTATGCAAGCTACTAAAGTAGATAGGTACCTGACATTTCGTCGGAATGAAAGAGCACGCTCTTTGGTGGAAAGCCTTAAGACCTCGTATTTCGGACTAGATTGTTTTGAGACACGAGACAGAGAACGAACGAGCGGCTGCTGGGCCCTGGGCACCGGCGCCGCTTGCCAAGTGCTAGAACAATGGAGATCAGAAGATGAAACGACGATTACTCAGTCCAGAGCCCCAGGCTGTAGCGAAGGCTGAAGGCAAACGTTTGGGCTTCTGGGCTGCTGCCTGTATCTAATTGTAATTTATATTCACGTAATGTAATCACGTTCCAGGTCTAGGTCTAGGAAGCAGAAGATGGCCAAACTGTTGGACTGCCAACTCGCTGAGGTCCAACATATTTTCTACTGGGTTCAACGGGGTGAAAAATCCTAGGCTATAACAGGCTACGGCAAAGTCGACGGTGTCGGCCGACCCCGATGCCTTCAGGTACCTTCGCCCCTGCTAGGTAGGACTCGTGGACCGAAATGAAGCCAGATCTGATGTGAGTACGAGTACGTGGGGTAGTACTATAAACAGGCTGAGCAGCCGGCACTAGTACTGGAGTACGTCGCATGCGTCCAATCAAAAGCAAAGCTCACGGGAAGCTACAGTGATCCCAGGTTCCCCGTCCCAGGAATGGCGACCCCACATCTCGCAATGCGTCTGTAGATGACACCCTACTTCAAATAGTTGATCAAAAATCAAGAAAATCTACTAGGAGCAATAGGTCCAACAATTACGGTCTTGTGAATATAATTTCCCTACGTCAAAATGAGCATGCCCTTCTGTTTTTCAGTTCAATCTTGCTATGTGAGGAACATTGGAATCGTGTCACACAGGGCCATTTGGGCTTTTCGAACTAGTACACATTGAGGTAAACTGTCCTTAAAGAAGAATGCAGAGTACATGTTTTCTGAACACAGAATTTGAACCTTCAAAACGAAGAACACATTTAAATGCTATAGTTCAGGTGCAAGGCAACGGATGGACGATGGGAGCAAAAAGAAGGGGGCACGGACTACTCAAAACGAAGAACACATTTAAATGCTATAGTTCGCTAAAAAGTACAGCTAAATATATTTCTTGTTTAAACAACGATAATGAGAAGTAGCCATACAATGCTATGTTCCAGACCCTGCATTAGCATCCATCTTACAGACAGTTCATTATTTATTACTAGTACTCCCCAATCGCAAATTATAAAATGTTTTTGATTTTTCTATATACATACAGAGTACGTTACTTTTGATATGTATCTATAGTATGTCTAGATATATAGCAAAAATAATATATATAGAAAAGTCAAAATATCTTGGAATTTGAAATGGAGGAAGCAGTATACATAGATCCGTCACTTGCATCCTAAACCCTCAAAAACTCACCAAGTTCGACGTGAGACGACCCGCCATCTTTGATGGCATCGGCAGCCATTTCCTTCGCCATCGCCGTCCTCTCTCTGAGCTTCTTCCCTTCCTCCGACTCCATCACCAGCCGTACCTTAGCCTCCACCTCGTCAGCAGTCACCAACTTCTCGTCATAGCCTTCCATCACCACCCCAACCTTCATCTCCTCCACCACGTGCACCTTATTCAGCCTCTGCTCCGCGTACAGCGGCCAGCAGATCATCGGCACGCCGGACATGACTGCCTCCAGCACCGAGTTCCACCCGCAGTGAGTTACAAAGGCACCCACGGCCTCGTGCCGCAGCACCTGCGTCTGTGGCGCCCAGTTCTTCAGAACCAATCCTCTGCCTCGGGTTCTCTCCAAGAACCCATCCGGAAGCAACGCCTGCAGATCAGGCTCGCGAGAGTTCTGCTCCTCGCGTGAGCTTCGGCTTCGCACGGCCCACAGGAACCTGTGCCCGGAACGCTCCAGCCCGCGCGCCGTCTCCTTCAGCTGCGCCGCCGAGAAGGCGCCCAGGCTTCCGAAGCAGAGGAACACCACGCTCTGCCTGGGCTGCCCGTCCATCCACTCGAGGCACGTGTGCCTCTCGCCGTTGCCCTCGGCGTCGCCACCGTCGACCAGGGGCCCCACGCAGTAGATCTTCGGCGTCGAGCGGCCGGGCAGGCAGTGGCCGTCACGCAGCGCTTTCAGTGCCCTCGACTCCAGCCACTCGAAGCTGTTCACCAGAATGCCTGCAGCTTCCGGCATCCGGGCGAGCTGCCGCAGCCGTATGCTGCCCACGTCGCTCTCCCAGTCCTGCATCGTGTCAGGCATGTCGAGGGCGCGGACTGCCGGCACGCCGGCGAAATTCAGCGCCGCCTTGCCCATGTCCTTGAGCGAGGACGGCCCGGCGCCGCAGAGATCTGGAATCTGGAGGTAGACCGCGAGGTCGCCGGCCGCGGACGGGTAGAAGAAGTACGCGGGGATCGTGAGCTCCGCGGCGACGTCGAGCGCGTCGGTGCAGAACATGTCGACCACGAGGGCGTCGACGGCAGGGACTCGCGACGCGAGGAACGCCCGGAGCGCGGGGTTCGCGGTGCGGAGCGCGTCCAGAATGGGTACGATGGGGTGGGAATGCTGCTTACTGGCGCAGGACGGGATGGGGAGGAGGTGCACCGTGATGGAGGGATTGACCGTGGCCAGTCGGGCCAGCGCAGCAGCCAGCACGGCGTGCTTCTCGGGCGGGTCGACGACGACGATGGTGACGGCGACGCCGCCGTGTCGGAGGATGGCCTTGGCCAGCTGCGCCATGGGGTTCAGATGGCCCACGCCCAGGGAGGGGTACAACACCACCGTCTTCTCCGTCATGGCGTCGGTTTCTCACAACTCACAATAAAGACGTCCAACAAGACCGGTGGACACAGGGGCTGTGGCCAGTCGTGAAAGCAATTGCAAACAGACCTTAAATGCACAAGTCGATTCTGTATTTTAGTTTGCACAGCATCACCACCTCATCGCACTACGACGACCACTCAAGGCCTGTTCAGTTCCACTTGGTTTTGCCAAATTTTTCAAAATTTCCCGTCACATCGAATCTTTGGACACATACATGAAGCATTAAATATAAATAAAAAATAAAACTAATTACACAGTTTAGACGAAATCCACGAGACGAATCTTTTAAGCCTAATTAGACTATAATTAGACACTAATTACCAAATAACAACGAAAATGCTACCGTGTTCATTTTGCAAAAAATTTTGCATCTAAACTGGGCCTCACCGCCGCCGATCACTCGGGCCGGTCCCGGCGTCGACGTAACGTCCACTGCTACTCCAGAACCACAGCCACACGTTTTGTTGGACGAGTGAAGAAGCAACACGTGACACTAATAATTGTTGATACCGATCCCGTGCAGGGGCGGGACGACGATCGGCTCATCGGCCGGTAGGTAGGACTCGTGGACAGAAATGAAGCCAGATCTGATCTGAGTACGAGTACGTGGAGAAGTACTATAAACAGGCTGAGCAGCCGGCACTAGTACTGGAGTACGTCGGATGCGTCCTATCAAAAGCAAAGCGCCCACGACATTCACCACGCCACCTTGTCGCTCAAGCTCACGGGAAACTACCCTACTTCAAATAGTTGATCAAAAATCAAGAAAATCTACTAGGAGCAATAGGTCCAACAATTACGGTCTTGTGAATAAAATTTCCCTACGTCAAAATGAGCATGCCCTTCTGTTTTTCAGTTCAATCTTGCTATGTGAGGAACATTGGAATATAATTTCCCTACGTCAAAATGAGCATGCCCTTCTTTAAGGACAGTTTACCTCAATGTGTACACAGGTAACTCAACTGATTGCAGTGAACATCAATCGAAAAGCCCAAAAAGACCAATAATTTCAGTTATGGCGAGGCTAGTATATGTTGTACTACCTCCATTTTTGTAGAATGCATTAGGATTTCAAAACATTTTTAATGCTAATAATTATGCTTAGTATGAAATATTTTTCAACTATGCGAAACCTAATAATACAACAGAAAAGATTTGTTGCAATACCCCAAACCAAACGATCCACTTATCTGCTTGACCCTCTGAACAAAATATATATCCGATGTGCACCCAAGCCACATCATGATAGGGCAGAGGAGTTCACCCAAGTTAATATATAAATGCATCATGTTCTTCCTCCAAAACTTCTATAAGAACGAACAATCAGGTCTGTAATAAATCATGGGACATCTTTTTCACTTATACTCCACAAGAAAAATTATAATGGTTTATATCTAAATGTGTATACCAAAAAAGTTTGCTAACATTTTACAAAATGTTACTACAAATGGATATAGACACTATATATATACCCCTCCATAAATTTCATTGACAAACTCAACTTAATAAAAATAAAAAATTAAATAGCTTTTAGAGACATAAAGGGAATGACCTTTGAAAATGCCATGTCCATGCAAGCGGTTAAGCGCCTATGAAAACCCTTTAACATGTGGTTCTAATGGAAAGGTTTCCAGTTGTCATCAGCAACCACTATGTAGTCGCGGTTAAGCACCTATGAAAACCCTTTCACATATCGGATTCGGATGCTAAGGAGAAGGATCACACGAGGGGAATATGGTGTGTGTGTGTGGGGGGGGGGGGGGGGGGGTACACTTTTAAATCATATCTACACACATCTCCGTGTACCCAAGCCAAATCATTTATTATCAAACACTAGCATGAAGAAAACATGGCATACACAAAGGTTTGTAACTACAAACATACGAGTCTTGTATAGCACTCCACACAAAAGCATTATGTATATAGTATGCCACGGTTTGTCATGTATAAGCTGAATAGACGGATCTTGCATACATACACAATATGCATTACACATGTAGGATAGACCACACAGCAATATACGGAAAGCATGCCTGTACATGCATTGTTCCAGTCACCAGCAATTGTCCTCAATGTTCGACACACTCGTTGAGGAGCTTATGTATTGGGTCTGCCACTCCAGAGCACTTGGTGTACATGTCAACTCCTTTGTACACCTCCTCCATCACACGCACAAGGTCTAACATCGGATCTAGCAGTGCAACTGGTACTGCTTGATCCCTTTTGAATAATTCCTGATTGATGCACCTCCAGTGCTCCTCTACAAGGCAGATCATTGCTTGTTTTGCTTCTTGAACAGTGACACCATGCTCCCTTACATAGCACTCGACTGCAGTAACACACTTGCTTCTTTCTTCTTTCTCATTCTGTCAAATTATATACACACTTGAGCCTTGAGGAGGTATATATAATATAAGCATCTGGATTGTGTGTGTCAGTGTGGATAAGCGTGTTCTTGGTTGTGTGTTGTTACCTCGTGTCCGGCAACATCGTCCATCAAGCGGCACAAGGTTGTTGAACTTTCTATAATTTTAGGATACGAGCGAGCCCATGTGAAAATTTCATCATCGCTTGGGAACATTCCAGCGAAGGATATGACGGCTATTGGCCAGTACAATATGCTCACTGCAGCAGCCTGCTTCAGATATTCATGCACTGTTGGCACTTGTCCCTCTTCTCGCCATACCAACTCTTGTACCATAGCCTTGCTTCCCTCCTTCAACTAAATTTGAGTAAAATGAAATGAATATAAACACATCAGTTGGACACACAAAAGGCTTGGCATCAAGTGTTTCTTAAAAAAAATTGTAGACTAAACCTATTCTTTGCATGACCCAATTCAATTTTGGGTCTAGTTAATGATCTACTGAAACTAGTAGTTTTCAAAACACTACACGCTGAACAGTCTACACATAATTTAACTGTCCTCATAATAAGTGAACAATACATGTAGCTTGATGTAGTGGTAACTATGGACGTCCAGACATACAGTTTACAGATTGCTAGTTGATTTCCTTATGCTTCCTGGATTTGAATATTTTTACCAATTTGTTTCGATGATTTTATTTTTAGCTCTAGAGAAACAATGTGATTCTCATTTCTTTCAGTGAACATGACTAGGCACATTTGTCCTCAAACAATTGACATATGCATACGGATATTCAAATGTAAGGACTTAAGTGCATTGTATTTTGATTTGATAAACCTGGAATCTTGTTTCTGCAGAAAACATTTTATATACTGTACCTCAATGGCCCTTTTTAATTTGATGCATATCATTTTAGTGACCAATGCCATCATAGTCAATTGGACTAATTTGATTAATTTGGATATAAGGTATTTGTCTCATGGCAAGTGGAGGTACCGAAACACCATACCATTAATAAAATAAGGGCCAAGATCAGATTTCATGAAGATATGAGAGGAGCAATATGTAAATATTGTATGGAAATAGCTAGCTCACATTTCTATTTCGCCATGCTATTTTTGTTCTCATAACTCATGGGTACTAGTGGTGCAACTGACAATCTCCACCGGAAAATAGTGGTGGAACAACTAAAACAATCGGTTCATGTGTAACTATTAGTTTTTTCCACTCCGACACGTCTAGTTTTTGAGTGGGCTCTATAGATACCACTTCAACCTTCCTTGAAGGTGCTAGTTCTCAAGGCAAGGTTTGTACACATATTTGATTTTCTATGTGGCTAAAAATAAGATATAGAAGATCATAGGAATTTGCACAAGATTGGAGACTTCACTAGTGTTAGTTTATGCCTGCTTGTGTGCATATCGATTGGTGTTAGGCTAGATTTGGATCAAGTAAATGCACAATGCTAGATACCATTGGTAGTGTTTTACCTTGTGAGACACTCCAAGCAAGATTATGGCTAGGGCACAAGATTTTCTAACCAGCACAAGTTGCCCCTGCATGCTAGAGTGGTGATGCACTTATATAGTCAACATAGTGTTAAGTGTTAGCTATCCAGGTAGGGCCTAGTTGGAGAAAGGTAAAAGGTGTATTCTGACTTAAGTTAAGGTATGGCTTATGGCTCAATAATTTTGTGGTTTGATGGTGCATCAAGTTACACTCATAAAAAAATAGAATGTATTTGTGTGGCATATGTGTCTTAATTGTATTTTAGGATTTTATTTTGTATGTGCCATAATTTTCAATCATGATTGCATCTATGTCATTCTATATGCATACATATGGAGGAAAGTTTCGGTTGCCACAATTTGTTACTTATTCAGTCCATCAGATTTAGGTTTGCATGAGACCTCAGACAGATTGATGCCCATAATAAAGGTCTTAGTGTTCATGTATGCGTAATGAAATTTGGCATGATTATAGTGTCATGGAACTGGTGATATCGATACTGTAGTTAAGAGGAGTGAATCATTGTTAGATGTAAAGTATTTTCTACCCATTAACATCAGATGACAATTTGGTACAAGAAATAATGTAATAAACTTTTCATTTCCATACAAATTCATGCGTCACTGATCACACGTTAATCAAGCAAATAAGAAACTACAAGCGCCGCATTCATGATAGGAATTGCAAAGGGAAGAGTCCCATAAGAAATTTGTATACTATGACCCCACAATAAAGATCTCGAAAGCACAGTACTGCTAATTCAGTAGCCCTATTAGATTGAAGTTAAAAATGTTCTATATAAGGTCAATTATTTTCACTATGCGACAAAGAAGCAAGGACGATACTGATTCTAACAAATATCTAGCAACGAAATGGTTAAATTAGATACAATTGTGAACCAAACATATATACCCTCGAAACCATCTGTAGTATGCATAAATTTCAATACCACAAACATTATTTTAGGAGCCTCTCTAATTAATAGAGGCGGGCGTATCTAGAGACCTGCCTCCGTAAATGGCTAGATGGCCTCTAGGCAAATGAAAGCTTCTGAAAATCATTTACGGAGGCGGGCGTCCTATGGTGGCCGTCTCCATTAATTCTCAATTAACAGAGGCGGTCGTCTTAGGACACCCGTCATCTCTGTAAATCAATTTTCAGAGATGGACATCTTAAGATACCACTGAAAATCGCTATCGCCATATATTCTAAGCGTCCAGTCTTTAAAAAGTCAATTACAAAATATAGTTTCATTTAAAAATAATTCATAACTTTTTCATATGGACTCGGATGAACACTGCTAAAAAAGATTTTGTGAGACAAGCTAGTTTTATTAACAGAGACGGTCACAAAAATTACGTCTCCCCTAAAATACCAAAGGATTTTCGGAGACTGGTCATTTTATTGTTGGAGGCCGCCACGACTTGACCAGTCCCTCAAAATGGATTCACCGAGGAGGTCAAAAACTGTCCGTCTCATAAATCCTATTTACAAAGGCGGGCCTCTTAAGATGTCCGTCTCTGAAAGTGGTGGCCATTTTCAGAGGCGGACTCCTTATGTGGCGCATCTCTGTTAATTGAGCCCGATCTAGTATCCATCTTGTGGCCCACAATAATCCGTTAATTAAACCCTAGCTACCACAATCCTCTCTCTCTCTCTCTTTCACACCCGTCTGTGCAGCTTCAAATTGTTTTAGAGTCTCAAATATGTGTTTTAAGTTCATAGGTTTTGAAATAAAAAATTTAGAATTTATAAATGATCTTAAATGTTCACATAGTTTATTCCAAAGTTGTAGTGACCCACCTGATCTACATTTCTTGTTGATAAGTTTTAGATTTGAAGAATTTTAGTATCTCAAATATTTGTTTTAAATTCACATGTTTTGAGATTCAAAATTTTGAATTTCTCAAACAATCTCCGATGTAGACACATCCTATAATAATAAACTTTAGTGCTTGACAAGATTTAAAACTTTGTAGTTGAATTTTTTTATTTGAGTTTATTGAGCAGCCAAAATATAAGATTACAAAATCTTGATATAAAAAGATACCATCCTATATATGTATAAAATAAATGAGTGTGTGGTGTAGTGGTAGAGAGGCGTTAACGTTGGTTCGATTCCTCAAACACCCTAATTTTTTGTTTTGGAGTTTTCTGGAAACTAGGCTCGCCTCGCTACCCATCTCTGTTAATACAAAGTTTTCGTCTCCAAAAATGTTTCATATAGTACTGTTTGACAAAAATATCTTAATTATACACCAATGTGTTATTACAACATAAATAGGTTGTAATAAAAGGGCATAAATCATAAATTTGTATACATAACTAAAACCCCACAATTATAAACAATATGCTTCTTCACAAATGGGTTTCACAAAACCATGTGTGTTTTAACAATGTTTTTAGTCAAATTGGAATAAGTGAAGACTTCTACAATCAAAATGAAATTCATGACCAGGTAGCATGTGAGAAATCAAAGTGTACTAAAAATTTGTTATTTAACATATATATTCAAATTTTTAATACTGTATATGAGGTGAAGATTAAGACATTTTCTGAAAGAGCATATCATCTTAAGATACATTTCAAATAAATCAAAGTAGGAAAATTACATAGGTTAGCTACTCAGTTACTGTTGATTTGGAGTGCCTACCCTGAATAAAGAACAAACTGGATGTTTTGTATGCATATGTCATGAACTTTGTACTTACAGTTTCCTTGAAACAGTCAATTGCCACGGGTGAAGCACCATCCTTTGACACAAATTCTTCGAGAGTCTTGGAAATATGGAAAATTAAATACCAGTAGCAGTCCCCAATCTGTTTAGCAGCTTCTTCGTTCCAACTATTTGTTGAAAACCACAACAATAGTAAGTGACATAGCCGCAATTAAATCTGAAAGACTGTAGTCCATTCGATGCAATCCAGCTCTTATTAAAACAAAATGGGTAGGAAGTTAAGACTCACACTCACTCAAATTAAGGTCTTCTGTTGTATATGGGAAGAGGCACCATCTTGGCTAAAGATAGACTAGTCAAAAGAAATTGGAATGGATGTCCACATTGTTACTTTTGTAATCATAACGTTCAACATATATTTCTTACTTATATGTTATTTGCTAGTAATTCTATTTGTCATCTAGTTAAAATTGCCATAGACCATGCTCAATGCAGCCTTAGTGAGGGTGACTGCTCTCTTTTGGGCCATATGGTTATGTGAAAATGATATTACATTTAATAATAAACTGATAATCACCCTAGGAGCAAAAATTTTTGACATTTCTGTGGAAAGAGTTAAAGCGACATGATATTGGCGACACTCCATGCCATGAAGGTAATAGCTATGGTGGTCGTGGCTCAGAATAGGTACTAGTTTCAATGTGGCTGATATTGTAATCCATGTCTTGCTCTGTTCTACATATTTCAGATAATCCAACTCTTGGATGATGTAATAAGTGACAGTGACTTTATGCACTACATGCAAAAATGGCACAATCTTTTTGGTAACTTATCTTAAAAAAATAAATCTGAACAAAATATAGCACTATTTTCATTATTTAATAAATAGTTGGCTGGCAAATTGAGTGTAGCTCAGATGGTTAGATTCACCAAAAGTTCAAGTCGTCGACTTAGCACCAAAGGTGACATCTTCTTGGATTTATTCCATGATGTTACTATGTTTCAGTGGTATAAAATGTACCAGTTGACAGTGAGGCATTTGTGCAGACTCGGTCAATTCTCTAGATCTAATTGCTCTACAAAAGGTACTATGATTTGAAGAACAGTTGGCTGAGTTTCTCCAACTACACTGAAATTTATTGCCGTCAGCCAGGAATTTTCCACCTGTTGTTCTTGTAACCAGTGTGGAATGTCACATTAGAAAAGTCCAAAGTGGTCGGGGGCTTCCGTTATCTCCTCTAAGACAATCTAAGCATGCATAACTGTGTGTGTGTATATATATATATATACAGAGAGAGAGAGAGAGAGAGAGCACTACTGACCTGTAGCTGGGCATCCAATAAACAATTCATTCTGCAGCTGGACCTAATAGGCACGTTGGATGGATCAAACAAGGCCATCCATCCTGCTCAAATGAGCCCAGTCTAGTCACATGTGCAGCCCCATGGTAAGTAACCCCGCTGGCTTGGCTTCTAGCTCGCTAAAAGAGAGGCTCTTGCTTGCTAATGAATCGAAGACACCTTAAATTTTTCTTATTTCTTTTTTTTTTTTTTTGCTGCAGAAATCCCAGAATGCTTGGAGCCCCATCATTATCTCTCCAAGTCACTCTCCTCACAAAGACTAGAGCTTCCCAATGGCCAAGATCTACTGTTTCCACATGGCTTAGCAATTTGTGTTCGTGTCGTACCTACGTAGAAATGTTTTCCATGCCAACGATGCCACGTGACCAAGCATTAATTTAAATAGTGATTGAGCTTTAGTTAAATGTTTTGAAGGTGGTGCATTGTATCACATTTTGCAAGGAAGTTTACACGTGCTGGTCTTTGCTCTGGACATAAGGGGATCCCTGTTTACATATAACCTTTTAGTTTAGTTAATGAGTTTCTATATTCGGATTGACTTTGCTATATATATGTGATGAAGGGACTTGACAATTTTTTTCCTTGGCCCAGCTTTAGCGATGCCTCCATAGACAACAACAATCTCACTACAAGTCATGCCCTAGAAAATCTGCACTACAGGTTATGATAGATCTGTTGGGTTAACTAGAAAACCACATATCAGTTCGTTGTTGATCCTTATGGTTACCATAGAAACACCTGGAATACTCTTGTGGAAAATCTATAATGTGACCATGGGCTTGTGATCTAAGAATGGTGTCCATACCAGACACCAAAAGTTGCATCTGATAGCAAGTAGCAAGGTTTCCATCAACTATGTTGATTTTGGAAGCAAGAATAACAATGAGGTAGAAACCTCTTTTGTTGATTTATTGAACGGCATTCCTAAACTTGGCACCTTGTTAGACAAGACAAATAAAAATATGACTAAACATGTTGTTTGGATCGAATCGTTGAATTATAAAAAATGCCAAGCTTGAAAGCTTAGTTGCTATTGATGCTTCAATCAAACCATCTTTGCATGAAAAACATTTTTGACTTTCCTTCTTTTTTAGTTCTGCTACGATGCATAAACAATTTGAGTAGTCATAATATATGGTGATGAAGTTCCAAGAACACACCTTTGGACTGCTTGGTTAAACAGATGAACCTCTTCCATGGTTCCATATGAATCGAATATGTCATCAAACATCGTCAATAATGTCAACAGTTTTGCTAACACCATCCGTGCCTTAGCATACTGGGGTTCATAGAAAATACCCAAAGCCCAATAGTAGCACTCAACTGGGCGTTTTCGCATATACGGACCAAGGCTACTAGGATTTAGGTCCTTGTACCACCACCTTCAATAAGAAGTTGAATTAAAAGTCGCCATATTGTGCAATTAATTAATCTATGTAATCTCTAACATAAATGCATCTTCCATCGTCAAAGTGTCAAATAGGGGCAAGCAGTTCATATTTTTTGCTTTTTGATTGATCCCTTGGCTACCTATGTAAGATTATTGTTATTGATGGATAGAAGATTTTCTCTACTCACAGTGAGATGGTCCTGACTTCATCACGGTGCATTTGCTGCAAGATGTGAAAGTTAAGCTTAGCAAGCTCAACTATATCCTGATTACTTTCATCACCATCCTCGTAGATGGAGATGTAGAGCTTGGCCTCAAGCCTCTTTATTCTCCGCTGAGTTGGTAAATCTAGTGCATGCAACACTTCCTGGAGGACGGGCTTGGGCAGTTGGCCACCGTTTACTAGGGATGATAGGCAGTCCTTGGTAAAGATTGTTGCCTTCCTGAGCAAATCCTCATCACTTTTACCAAGGTGAGCTGCCTCGTACAGACTGAGCAAACCATCAACATTAGATCGCAGAGCGTCTTTGAAGTCGCCATTCTCATCCATGAAGTTGTTGAAAATTTCTACATACAACAATATTATTACAAATTAATTAAATGTATTTGGAATGTTTTGCTTGTATAAACCTATTTTGTAGGTGTCCATATAGTTGATGTACTAACATTTGGTAATAGATTTTATTGCATACATTAATTACTTTTGCCAATAGGCTAGTTGATGTACTAACATTTGGTAATAGATTTTATTGCTTCCCGGTTCTATTGGCAAAAATAATTAATGTATGCAATAAAATCTATTACCAAATGTTAGTACATGAATCTACATGATAAGTAAATATTTTAATTGATATAGGTACTTCATTAGAGATCTCTAATACCTAGAACAAGTAAACTCATTGCTTATCCATTTGCAGAAATTAATGTAAGTAATAATGTTCATGATATATATCATAACTACCAGAAGCAACGTCGTAGTGATGCTGTCTCAATAGACGGAATTGGAGGGCGAGTGTAGACAAGTCATCTGCCCCCACTGGAGTTCTACTAAGAATATGCATGAATTTGGAAATGTCCTCCTCAAAATGGTAGCCAAGGCCAAGGCGTTGCAAGGCATCAACAGTCTTCATTCCTAGAAGCAAATCTTCTGTGTTCCTTATAAACCCTTGGATCATGCATCGAACCTTCCACACAAGTTCATCCCGCCTATCCATAATCCTATGGTCGGGCTTTTGACAGGTGATAATTAACAATTAAAATAAAAGAAACAGCCAATGCAATTTTGTGAGAAGATTAACATAAAGAAAATTGTATGTGTATATGGATTTATGTTTTTTCTACCTGGCTAGAGCAAGGTAAAGGGCTAAGCTGCATGAAGTATTCAGTCCATTTACTTTCCTCCAGTGTCCTTATTGATGGCCGTTTAGGGTCCTGGTCTCCCATGACACCTTTTCTTCTCTATGGAACACATGCATCACATGGGAACGAAAGGTTATCTTATTATCCGTATAGAGTTTCAAAGAAAAGGTAATCAAATAATCATACATGTCTTATTGTACAATGCACAAATTAAAATGAAAGTGCTCTTAGCAAAAAATTCTGATGATAACTATAAGTTAACCATCTTATTAAAAACTAATTTAGGTTCAAAATATTTCAAACATTATATAGTTGCATCATGTTTATCAAGTTATTTTTAGATTAATCTGATTGATTGGTTGCTTGAATGAAGTTTGAAATTGAACACTGTTCCAATAATTGCAGTGTATAAGTATCAAAGAAATCCAATGTTTGACCTTTCTTCCTTAATCCATGCAAATACAACCATATATTTTTTTACTCCTGTGTTTGGCCTAGTCCACTATGTGAACGCAGGCATACACAACTGGCTACTTTGGGCAGAGCTATTCTGATGGCCATCCATTAACTCAGCTCCTCATAAACTCATTTGTACCGTCGACATATAGCAACTATTGACAAACATCATCTTATACGTCGACAAATAGCTAAAATAATATTGATCAAGAGCTCTATCTCGGTTAGCCCTTCCGTCGCTAGCACTAGGGTAAATTATCCCTAATGTCATGCTTTATTGTCGGAACCAATGTTCTTGTATGGCTAATTGTGGGTAACACTATCTAAAGCCACAACAAGATCTAGCATTAGAATCTTGGTCGTGCCAGCGGTTAAGAAGGGCGTGAAGAAGGGGAAAAAGAAATAGATCTCGATTGTAAATAGTAAATACACGAAGAATATCATGTTCACTGCATCCACTGTAGCATCTGCATCCCTTGCTTGTACAGTAATATGTGAGATGGAGTTGCAGCCGCAACTACTATAGTCGCTGCAAAAATGGCTCCCAAACAGGTCCATCGTTTATAAAGAGAAATAAAAAAACCACAAACAAGGTAATATCTCCCATTATAATTTTTCTTCATGATAATCAATATTACTTTAGCTTTAAAATATTAATGCAGGATGATACTTCCAACAGCCAGGACAGTTGTAGGTGACTATTTGGCTGATGGTGCTTGTCGGGTTTGCAGGATGTTCTTGTATGGCTAATTGTGGCATGCATTTGTTTCGTATCTACAGGATGATGCTACAAAACTTGTATTTTAGCTGTGTGTGGAAGACATCGCGTGTGTGTCTGTGGGCGGCTGAGCGCGCGCGCGAATTTGTTTTGATGTTGGTTGGATGCTTAAACGAGCTGCCTGCAGGCCAGAACGTTGTGAACTTACATCTTGTGTTATTAGTTCTGTGGATCTGGTGGTCTTTGGGTGAATTCCGTGCGAGCAGTGCTCAGGAAAATAGGTAGCTAGTAGGTGCCGTTCCTTATTACGGAGTAGACAACAAATTCAAAACTACATGCATATGTTTTCTGTTGTTACGGAAGCCCCCAAAGAGAAGCTAATAGATATAGATTGATAAAAATATAAACATCACCAAGAAATAGAACAACATCTACAATCAATGAAATGCGTTCTAATTGTTGAGTTGCATATGGTCGTTGGGGGTAAGGGGGGTACTTACCGTGCCGGATGCGAGGGAAGAGAATCAGGGCTTCTACCAGCAGTGCTCCTTCTCAGTTGTAGATGATCTGAGGCCCAAGAGGTGGAGCGAGTGCATATATATAGTGAGCGAGAGCCAAATATCTGTTTGTCTGTCTATCTATCTATCTGTCTCTCTACATCCACATCATCTTCCACTAATAGCCATGTCATATCACTAACTTCCAACCTAAAATGCAAAGTCATGTCACTAACTTCCAACCTCTTAATGCAAGCTATCCACGTCATCTCAAGTTCTATGTCAACATGTAAGGCATTCACATCATCTTCCACTAATAGTCATGTCATCCCACTAACTTCCAACCTCTTAATGCAAGCAATCCATGTCATCTCAAGTTCTATCTCTACACGCAAGGCATCCACATCATCTTCCACTAATAGCATATCATGCCACTAACTTCCAACCTAAAATGCAAAGTCGTGTCACTAACTTCCAACCTCTTAATGCAAGCTATCCACATCATCTCAAGCTCTATCTCAACATGCAAGGCATCCGCATCATCTTCCATTAATAGCCATGTCATGTCACTAACTTCCAACCTAAAATGCAAAGTCATGTCACTAACTTCCAACCTCTTAATGCAAGCTATCTACGTCATCTCAAGTTCTATCTCAACATGCAAGGCATCCGCATCATCTTCCACTAATAGTCATGTCATCCCACTAACTTCCAACCTCTTAATGCAAGCTATCCACGTCATCTCAAGTTCTATCTCAACATGCAAGGCATCCACATCATCTTCCACTAATAGTCATATCATGCCACTAACTTCCAACCTAAAATGCAAAGTCATATCACTAACTTCCAACCTTTTAATGCAACCTATCCAAGTCATCTCAAGTTCTATCTCAACATGTAAGGCATCCACATCATCTTCCACTAATAGCCATGTCATGTCACTAATTTCCAACCTAAAATGCAAAGTCATGTCACTAACTTCCAACCTCTTAATGCAAGTTATCCACGTCATCTCAAGTTCTATCTCAACATGCAAGGCACCCACATCATCTTCCACTAATAGTCATGTCAGTCATGTCATCCCACTAACTTCCAACTTCTTAATGCAAGCTATCCGCGTCATCTGTCTGTCTATCTATCTATCTATTTATCTATCTATCTATCTACCGTGTGACAAATATTTCACACTAAGCATAATTATTAGCATTAAAAATGTTTTGAAATCCTAATGCATTCCACAAAAATGGAGGCAGTACAACATATACTAGCCTCGCCATAACTGAAATTATTGGTCAAATTTTTGCAGGGATGTTAAATGTTATCTCTTTTTTTGCGAGACCTAGTCACAGAAGCAAACGTTTACATGCACGAGCGCACACTACCCCTATGAACTGCACGGACCCAAACCCTACCCCTATGAGAACCTTCGAAGAACTGAGTTGGACCAACAAATCTCGAAATTGACGAAGGTCACCACAGGCGCGTCGCTATCAACGGGTACGTCGCCTACCACTGAAAGAATAGCGACATTAATCCTGGAATAAATCCGGGAAAATGCGTGCACCCATATATGTCGAGGACTTGAACCCGGGTAGGCAGGTTCCGCCACAAGGAGCCCAACCAGCTGAGCTACGCTCAGTTCGTTGTTAAATGTTACCTCAGCTATAGCTAACATTCCTTTTTTTACCATTTTCATACAAGTCTGCATATATGAATCATATAACAATTTGCACTACTTTTAATATTCAGTTCATGTAGTCGTTTACCTTGCATTGAGTGCAACCAGAATAATCTCTGGAGTGAAATGCACTGGTTGATGGCTAGTGTTCCGATCCCTTTCTTTTTATTATGAGATAAATCTCGCACTAGCGAGCATGATGACTGAACATGAACAATGCATGGATGTAACTCAATGAAAATGCACTAGCAAGCATGATGACTGAACATGAACAATGCACTAGCAAGCATGATGACTGAACATGAAAAATGCACTAGCAAGCATGATGACTGAACATGAACAATGCATGATGGCCTCACTGATGAATAAGAAGGCTTCCATTGGTGCCCTAAGATGGTGAAGAACAACACTCCCTTAGTTTTTCTTTTCCTATGCTGGGTTTTGCTAACATGCATATGACTAGGATTGGTGCTGTTTTGATGGCGTTGCTGTGCTCTAACATAACTTTAAAAAAAAAAGTCTACTAAAACACATAATAAGGACAGTATGTATAGGTACTATATTGTATGGATGGTTGACAACCGTTCATTCAGTGTAGGCATGTGAAGTCCAACTTGTGACATTGCTGATACACTTCAACTCTGTGGCTAATATATAAGACTATTCCACAATTTTCTACCTTCTTGAAGCAACAGGAGATACCACATCTCTTTTTGAGGATTTGGTTGGTTACCCTTGTTGTACAGAAGAAGGCTTGGCAAGGGATTCATCAGTGAGGCCATCTGACGATCAAGTGCAATGCAATGCAACAGGGCTGCAACAAAACCAATGTAAATGGAATTCAAACAACTAAAACCTTGGCATATATCCCTCTATGGAAACACCATCACATATTGATTTCAAGAGGAATAAGACCCATATGGGTTACATTATAGCAGTACTCACTACTGTCATAAGCCCATATAATCAAATACTTAATCTGTGTTTGCTGGACCCTAACAATTTTTTCCTATTTTAGGATCACCTCCCTACGGATCGGATGATGGAATCGGGACTAAACGTGTAAGATTCATGTTCGCACCCATGCATGTAACAAGAACATCACACGTCATTTTGGGTGCTAGTGCGCAGGTGTAGTAACAATAACATCACTGCTAGTGCGCAGTTGCCATTCAATATACTCCCTTTGCTCTGTGGAATGAAGACAGCACACATTCATGTAAAGAAATAGAAACATATTCAAGGTCTGACTTGAATTCGAACCAGATTGATCAAGTTATCAGGTTAGATTATGCGAGATTGAGCTCCGATAATATACGTTTCTTTTGAATGCTGAGTAAATACAAAAAATGTGCACTAGAAGTAAAATGACTACATGAAGGCTCAGCAAGAACAACGCAAGTTATAGAACAAAATTATATTGTCATGTCTACGCATTCCAATGACTGGAATCAGCAGTAGATACCAACAGACGACAGCAGCTGCAACCTAGTGAAACTTTATCTGCCTTAATCTTCTGAATTATAGGGACCCTAGATCCACCATCAGCCCATTTTTTGCATGTCTACATGAAAATGAAACCTGTACAAGGTACAATAAGTTCAGATAGAGATGTGATATGCAGAGTAAAAACACTCAGCTACTTGACAAAGAAACCTAAAATGTTGACACATGTAATCAATAAATGACGAACTTGTCCAACAGCTTGTACTATAAATTATCTCAGAGTCACGCTATAATGAAATAAAAGTCTGCCAAAATACTAATAATTATTTGATAAACAGTAATAT
Source organism: Miscanthus floridulus (assembly GCF_019320115.1). NCBI lineage: Eukaryota > Viridiplantae > Streptophyta > Magnoliopsida > Poales > Poaceae > Miscanthus > Miscanthus floridulus. The sequence goes on along the minus strand of NC_089589.1, from coordinate 53,527,551 downwards.
TATTTTATAATCGTCTGAACACACATGCCGTTACACTTAAGCCATGACAACTGTGCATCTACATATATTTCCTCCTGATGAAAATCGATGTTCTTTTTGTGATATCAGAAGTTTAAAATAAAGCAATCAATTAAACAATATGGCTTGCATCAAAGGCAAATAGCCAACTCGTGGGCAAAGGGAACAAAAATAAAAAAAGGGCAAGCAGACAACAGCATTGGTGGGCAATGGATTGCTAAAGAACATGGCATTGTCATAAAAGAGATCTGGGTTCTCAAGGAGAGGTTCATGCTGGAAGTAGAATCAGAGAACTTTGGATGGGACACACTAAGATTTTTTTTCTAGCTGGCTTTAGTGAGTACAATCTGGAACCTTTCAATTTCAAATAATAATCAATATCTAAACTGGGTAAAGTTATATCTGAATTATTAAGGCGTCACCTTGGCGTCCGGGCGTTTTTTTGAACCATGGCTTTGGGCTCGCCACGAGTTCCTTGCGTATGGCGTCGCCTTGCACGCCAAGGCATTGAGTTGCTCCAGGCGGACGCCACGCGCGCGGGAGCGCAGGAGGAAACCACGCAGATTGTGCGCACGAGAGGGAAAGTGCACAGATGCGGGAGAGACAGTTGTGCGCGGGGGGGCGGGAAAGCCGGGGGCTGCGCATGCAGCGCTGCCGCGCGGGGGAGGTAAAGTCGCGCCCGCACCTACATCTCCGGCTGCCCGCCTTCATCCGTCGCCTGGAAGATAGAGTCAGAGGGAGAGGGAAAGAGAGGAGAGAGGTGAAGAGAAGAGGGCGGCGGGAGCACCTGGAAACAGGCGGCGCCGTCTGGCCTTCATCCGTCGCAACACCCCCTCCCCCCGTCGCCTACCATTGAAAGAATAGCGCCGTTAATCCAGGAATAAATCCGGGAAAATGCGTGCTCCCATATATGTCGAGGACTTGAACCCGGGTAGGCAGGTTCCGCCACAAGGAGCCCAACCAGCTGAGCTACGCTCAGTTCGTTGTTAAATGTTACCTCAGCTATGGCTAACATTCCTTTTTTTCACCATTTTCATACGAGTCTGCATATATGAATCATATAACAATTTGCACTACTTTTAATATTCAGTTCATGTAGTCGTTTACCTTGCATTGAGGGCAGCCAGAATAATCTTTCCGGAGTGAAATGCACTTGTTGGTGGCTAGTGTTCCGATCCCTTTCTTTTTTTTTTTGAGATAAATCTCGCACTAGCAAGCATGATGACTGAACATGAACAATGCATGGATGTAACATGAAAATGCACTAGCAAGCATGATGACTGAACATGAACAATGCACTAGCAAGCATGATGATTGAACATGAACAATGCACTAGCAAGCATGATGACTGAACATGAACAATGCATGATGGCCTCACTGATGAATAAGAAGGCTTCCATTGGTGCCCTAAGATGGTGAAGAACAACACTCCCTTAGTTTTTCTTTTCCTATGCTGGGTTTTGCTAACATGCATATGACTAGGATTGGTGCTGTTTTGATGGCGTTGCTGTGCTCTAACATAACTTTAAAAAAAAAGTCTACTAAAACACATAATAAGGGACAGTATATATAGGTACTATATTGTATGGATGGTTGACAACCGTTCATTCAGTGAAGGCATGTGAAGTCCAACTTGTGACATTGCTGATACACTTCAACTCTGTGGCTAATATATAAGACTATTCCACAATTTTCTCCTTCTTGAAGCAACAGGAGATACCACATCTCTTTTTGAGGATTTGGTTGGTTACCCTTGTTGTACAGAAGAAGGCTTGGCAAGGGATTCATCAGTGAGGCCATCTGACGATCAAGTGCAATGCAATGCAACAGGCTTGCAACAAAACCAATGTAAATGGAATTCAAACAACTAAAACCTTGGCATATATCCCTCTATGGAAACACCATCACATATTGATTTCAAGAGGAATAAGACCCATATGGGTTACATTATAGCAGTACTCACTACTGTCATAAGCCCATACAATCAAATACTTAATCTGTGTTTGCTGGACCCTAACAATTTTTTCCTATTTTAGGATCACCTCCCTACGGATCGGATGATGGAATCGGGACTAAACGTGTAAGATTCATGTTCACACCCATGCATGTAACAAGAACATCACACGTCATTTTGGGTGCTAGTGCGCAGGTGTAGTAAACAATAACATCACTGCTAGTGCGCAGTTGCCATTCAATATACTCCCTTTGCTCTGTGGAATGAAGACAGCACACATTCATGTAAAGAAATAGAAACATATTCAAGGTCTGACTTGAATTCGAACCAGATTGATCAAGTTATCAGGTTAGATTATGCGAGATTGAGCTCCGATAATATACGTTTCTTTTGAATGCTGAGTAAATAAAAAAAATGTGCACTAGAAGTAAAATGACATCATGAAGGCTCAGCAAGAACAACGCAAGTTATGAAGGCGTGGGGGAGCGTTATCGTGTTTGTCTGGTATGGGAGTTGATGGCGCCCACAACACTGTAGGGCAAATATCGGCGCCCCAACACTGCTTGGGTTCAGACATGCCAGGAAGGTTGCAGTGTACCCTTCTAACATGCCATGTTGGTACTGTCGTGCAGGTATATAGGGTACGGTCCTCGGTATTATATTTGACTTGAGTGCCCTGCCTTACTTTCTCCGTCTGTTTCCTAGTCATGATCGAGCGGGCGTCCCGGTCGGTTGGTCCCAGTCGGCTCTGATTGTGCCAGTCGGAGAGAAGAGGTAACCAGGGGTTCGGCGCATCTCCGGTCGGAGACGCGGGTCGGAGTAGGAAGCGAGCGTTGTTCCTCTTTAGCGAGGCCTTCCGGTCGGAGAGGCGGACCGAAGTCGAAAGCGGGCGCCGTTCCCTCGGCTAGGCCTTCCGGTCGGAGGTTGGATCGCCCTTCTGGCTGTCGTTTAGGTATTTGGGCGGCCCAGAAGTTGCGCGTCGTTCGCAACGTTGTCTGCTGGGCCGAGCCTTTGTTGGGAAGCCGGTCCATGAGGGACCCCGGGTTTATGAACCCGACATTTATACATACATATTCCTTAGATTTTTCCCACAGGGGTTTTCGAGGAATCCAACTACAGCTGTATTGATCTCAAGAAGGATTCGATCAAGGGGGAGAGTGTTGTGAATCAACGCCTGCCTCTTCACCGGTGAACAGGCGTCTCCTCACCGTGTGATCTCATCCACAAGAAAGGATATGCAGTTAGAGAGAGGGTTAGTAGTTAACGTGTTAGCGTTAGGATGCCACCCGAAGGGGCATGTCCTTTGAGCAGTCGACTGTTCCTGTGAACAGTTGCCTCGCCATGTAAACAGACACCTTTTCACTCTATATATATATCTAAGAGATCAATGAAAGCAATAGTTGTTCCCAAAATCTCTATTTACATTCACAATCAACACAAAAAACTTGATCCTGGGCGTGCAACTTGATTTCCAGAGTACTTTGTAGAACGGGTGAGCTTCCACACTGCTGAAAACATGAGCGTAAAAGCGCCGAGAAGTGTATTTAGCTCCCCAACTGGTGACCAGGAGTCAGAACACTTTCATCATACTTGATGTCCTCCAAGTAGCTCTGGAGGAGCAGCAACTCATCATGAGCTTGAGTAGACAGCGGCAAAATAATGTTCGGCAGGCCATAAACGATCGTGGATTATTTACTGCTGGCCAGTTTAGTGTGAGAGAAAAATTACTGTTTTAGCTTATAATCCACGATCGTATACGAGGACGCGAATAGGATGCCATCCAAGTCTTGCTCTAACACCAAGTTCTGCACCGAGATGGAATTGCCTTTCGCGAATGAGTGCAGTCTAGGTACTCCACTGAAATAACTGAATCAGACCACAGATCATTCCAAAAGGAGACCGTGGAGCCATCCCCAAGTGTACCAGCCTGTTCGCTCGGGCCACTCACCGCCGCCGATCACTCGGCCGGTCCCGGCGTCGACGTAAAACGTCCACTGCTACTCCAGAACCACAGCCACATGTTTTGTTGGACGAGTGAAGAAGCAACACGTGACACTAATAATTGTTGATACGATCCCGTGCCGGCCGGTAGGTAGGACTCGTGGACCGAAATGAAGCCAGATCTGATCTGAGTACGAGTACGTGGGGTAGTACTATATAAACAGGCTGAGCAGCCGGCACTAGTACTGGAGTACGTCGGATGCGTCCTATCAAAGGCACGACATTCACCACGCCACCTTGTCCTCAAGCTCACGGGAAACTACAGTGATCCCAGGTTCCCTATGACACCCTACTTCAAATAGTTGATCAAAAATCAGAAAAGAAAATCTACTAGGAGCAATAGGTCCAACAATTACGGTCTTGTGATATTTTCCCTAGTCAAAATGAGCATGCCCTTCTGTTTTTCATTTCATCTTGCTATGTGAGGAACATTGGAATCGTGTCACACAGGGCCATTTGGGCTCTTCGAACTAGTACACATTGAGGTAAGGGGTGTTTAGTTCACCCCAAATTCCAAACTTGACACTATACAAAAAGAAGATTCTCGTATTTGATTTGATAAACCTGGAATCTTGTTTCTGCAGAAAACATTTTATACTGTACCTCAATGGCCCTTTTTTAATTTGATGCATATCATTTTAGTGACCAATGCCATCATAGTCAATTGGACTAATTTGATTAATTTGGATATAAGGTATTTGTCTCATGGCAAGTGGAGGTACCGAAACACCATACCATTAATAAAATAAGGGCCAAGATCAGATTTCATGAAGATATGAGAGGAGCAATATGTAAATATTGTATGGAAATAGCTAGCTCACATTTCTATTTTGCCATGCTATTTTTGTTCTCATAACTCATGGGTACTAGTGGTGCAACTGACATCTCCACCGGAAAATAGTGGTGGAACAACTAAAACAATCGGTTCATGTGTAACTATTAGTTTTTTTCCACTCCGACACGTCTAATTTTTGAGTGGGGCTCTATAGATACCACTTCAACCTTCCTTGAAGGTGCTAGTTCTCAAGGCAAGGTTTGTACACATATTTGATTTTCTATGTGGCTAAAATAAGATATAGAAGATCATAGGAATTTGCACAAGATTGGAGACTTCACTAGTGTTAGTTTATGCCTGCTTGTGTGCATATCGATTGGTGTTAGGCTAGATTTGGATCAAGTAAATGCACAATGCTAGATACCATTGGTAGTGTTTTACCTTGTGAGACACTCCAAGCAAGATTATGGCTAGGGCACAAGATTTTCTAACCAGCACAAGTTGCCCCTGCATGCTAGAGTGGTGATTGCACTTATATAGTCAACATAGTGTTAAGTTGTTAGCTATCCAGGTAGGGCCTAGTTGGAGAAAGGTAAAAGGTGTATTCTGACTTAAGTTAAGGTATGGCTATGGCTCAATAATTTTGTGGTTTGATGGTGCATCAAGTGACACTCATAAAAAAATAGAATGTATTTGTGTGGCATATGTGTCTTAATTGTATTTTAGGATTTTATATTTTTGGTATGTGCCATAATTTTCAATCATGATTGCATCTATGTCATTCTATATGCATACATATGGAGGAAAGTTTCGGTTGCCACAATTTGTTACTTATTTCAGTCCATCAGATTTAGGTTTGCATGAGACCTCAGACAGATTGATGCCCATAATATAAAGGTCTTAGTGTTCATGTATGCGTAATGAAATTTGGCTTGATTATAGTGTCATGGAACTGGTGATATCGATACTGTAGTTAAGAGGAGTGAATCATTGTTAGATGTAAAGTATTTCTTCTACCCATTAACATCAGATGACAATTTGGTACAAGAAATAATGTATAAACTTTTCATTTCCATACAAATTCATGCGTCACTGATCACACGTTAATCAAGCAAATAAGAAACTACAAGCGCCGCATTCATGATAGGAATTGCAAAGGGAAGAGTCCCATAATAAAGTTTGTATACTATGACCCCACAAATAAAGATCTCGAAAGCACAGTACTGCTAATTCAGTAGCCCTATTAGATTGAAGTTAAAATGTTCTATATAAGGTCAATTATTTTCACTATGCGACAAAGAAGCAAGGACGATACTGATTCTAACAAATATCTAGCAACGAAATGGTTAAATTAGATACAATTGTGAACCAAACATATATACCCTCGAAACCATCTGTAGTATGCATAAATTTCAATACCACAAAAATTATTTAGGAGCCTCTCTAATTAATAGAGGCGGGCGTATCTAGAGACCGCCTCCGTAAATGGCTAGATGGCCTCTAGGCAAATGAAAGCTTCTGAAAATCATTTACGGAGGGCGGTGTCCTATGGTGGCCGTCTCCATTAATTCTTAATTAACAGAGGTGGTCGTCTTAGGACACCCGTCATCTCTGTAAAATCAATTTTCAGAGATGGACATCTTAAGATACCCACTCTGAAAATCGCTATCGCCATATATTCTAAGCGTCCATCTTTAAAAGTCAATTACAAAATATAGTTTCATTTAAAATAATTCATAACTTTTTCATATGGACTCGGATGAACACTGCTAAAAAAGATTTTGTGAGACAAGCTAGTTTTATTAACAGAGACGGTCACAAAAATTACGTGTCTCCTAAAATACCAAAGGATTTTTGGAGATGGTCATTTTATTGTTGGAGGCCGCCACGACTTGACCATCCCTCAAAATGGATTCACCGAGGTCAAAAAACTGTCCGTCTCATAAATCTATTTACAAAGGCGGGCCTCTTAGATGTCCGTCTCTGAAAATGGTGGCCTTTTTCAGAGGTGGACTCCTTATGTGGCGCATCTCTGGTTACTTGAGCCCGATCCAGTATCCATCTTGTGGCCCACAATAATCCGTTAATTAAACCCTAGCTACCACAATCCTCTCTCTCTCTCTCTCCTTTCACACCCGTCTGTGCACTTCAAATTGTTTAGAGTCTCAAATATGTGTTTTAAGTTCATAGGGTTTTGAAATAAAAAATTTAGAATTTATAAATGATCTTAAATGTTCACATAGTTTATTCCAAAGTTGTAGTGACCCACCTGATCTACATTTCTTGTTGATAAGTTTTAGATTTGAAGAATTTTAGTATCTCAAATATTTGTTTTAAATTAACATGTTTTGAGATTCAAAATTTTGAATTTCTCAAACAATCTCCGATGTAGACACATCCTATAATAATAACTTTAGTGCTTGAACAAGATTTAAAACTTTGTAGTTGAATTTTTTTATTTGAGTTTATTGAGCAGCCAAAATATAAGATTACAAAATCTTGATATAAAAAGATACCATCCTATATATGTATAAAAATAAATGAGTGTGTGGTGTAGTGGTAGAGAGGCGTTAACGTTGGTTCGATTCCTCAAACACCCTAATTTTTTGTTTTGGAGTTTTCTGGAAACTAGGCTCGCCTCGCTACCCATCTCTGTTAATACAAAGTTTTCGTCTCCAAAAATGTTTCATATAGTACTGTTTGACAAAAATATCTTAATTATACACCAATGTGTTATTACAACATAAATAGGTTGTAATAAAAGGGCATAAATCATAAATTTGTATACATAACTAAAACCCCACAATTATAAACAATATGCTTCTTCACAAACGGGTTTCACAAAACCATGTGTGTTTTAACAATGTTTTTAGTCAAATTGGAATAAGTGAAGACTTCTTCAATCAAAATGAAATTCATGACTAGGTAGCATGTGAGAAATCGAAAGTGTACTAAAAATTTGTTATTTAACATATATATTCAAATTTTTAATACTGTATATGAGGTGAAGATTAAGACATTTTCTGAAAGAGCATATCATCTTAAGATACATTTCAAATAAATCAAAGTAGGAAAATTACATAGGTTAGCTACTCAGTTACTGTTGATTTGGAGTGCCTACCCTGAATAAACTACAAACCTGGATGTTTTGTATGCATATGTCATGAACTTTGTACTTACAGTTTCCTTGAAACAGTCAATTGCCACGGGTGAAGCACCATCCGTTTGACACAAATTCTTCGAGAGTCTTGGAAATATGGAAAATTAAATACCAGTAGCAGTCCCCAATCTGTTTAGCAGCTTCTTCGTTCCAACTATTTGTTGAAAACCACAACAATAGTAAGTGACATAGCCGCAATTAAATCTGAAAGACTGTAGTCCATTCGATGCAATCCAGCTCTTATTAAAACAAAATGGGTAGGAAGTTAAGACTCACACTCACTCAAATTAAGGTCTTCTGTTGTATATGGGAAGAGGCACCATCTTGGCTAAAGATAGACTATTCAAAAGAAATTGGAATGGATGTCCACATTGTTACTTTTGTAATCATAACGTTCAACATATATTTCTTACTTATATGTTATTTGCTAGTAATTCTATTTAGTCATCTAGTTAAAATTGCCATAGACCATGCTCAATGCAGCCTTAGTGAGGGTGACTGCTCTCTTTTGGGCCATATGGTTATGTGAAAATGATATTGCATTTAATAATAACTGATAATCACCCTAGGAGCAAAAAATTTTGACATTTCTGTGGAAAGAGTTAAAGCGACATGATATTGGCGACACTCCATGCCATGAAGGTAATAGCTATGGTGGTCGTGGCTCAGAATAGGTACTAGTTTCAATGTGGCTGATATTGTAATCCATGTCTTGCTCTGTTCTACATATTTCAGATAATCCAACTCTTGGATGATGTAATAAGTGACAGTGACTTTATGCACTACATGCAAAAATGGCACAATCTTTTTGGTAACTTATCTTAAAAAAATAAATCTGAACAAAATATAGCACTATTTTCATTATTTAATAAATAGTTGGCTGGCAAATTGAGTGTAGCTCAGATGGTTAGATTCACCAAAAGTTCAAGTCGTCGACTTAGCACCAAAGGTGACATCTTCTTGGATTTATTCCATGATGTTACTATGTTTCAGTGGTATAAAATGTACCAGTTGACAGTGAGGCATTTGTGCAGACTCGGTCAATTCTCTAGATCTAATTGCTCTACAAAAGGTACTATGATTTGAAGAACAGTTGGCAGAGTTTCTCCAACTACACTGAAATTTATTGCCGTCAGCCAGGAATTTCCACCTGTTGTTCTTGTAACCATGTGGAATGTCACATTAGAAAAGCCCAAAGTGGTCGGGGGTTCCGTTATCCCTCTAAGACGATCTAAGCATGCATAACTGTGTGTCTATATATATATATATATATATAGAGAGAGAGAGAGAGAGAGAGAGAAAGCACTACTGACCTGTAGCTGGGCATCCAATAAACAATTCATTCTGCAGCTGGACCTAATAGGCACGTTGGATGGATCAAACAAGGCCATCCATCCTGCTCAAATGAGCCCAGTCTAGTCACATGTGCAGCCCCATGGTAAGTAACCCCGCTGGCTTGGCTTCTAGCTCGCTAAAAGAGAGGCTACTCTTGCTTGCTAATGAATCGAAGACACCTTAAATTTTTCTTATTTCTTTTTTTTTTTTTTTTTGCTGCAGAAATCCCAGAATGCTTGGAGCCCCATCATTATCTCTCCAAGTCACTCTCCTCACAAAGACTAGAGCTTCCCAATGGCCAAGATCTACTGTTTCCACATGGCTTAGCAATTTGTGTTCGTGTCGTACCTACGTAGAAATGTTTTCCATGCCAACGATGCCACGTGACCAAGCATTAATTTAAATAGTGATTGAGCTTTAGTTAAATGTTTTGAAGGTGGTGCATTGTATCACATTTTGCAAGGAAGTTTACACGTGCTGGTCTTTGCTCTGGACATAAGGGGATCCCTGTTTACATATAACCTTTTAGTTTAGTTAATGAGTTTCTATATTCGGATTGACTTTGCTATATATATGTGATGAAGGGACTTGACAATTTTTTTCCTTGGCCCAGCTTTAGCGATGCCTCCATAGACAACAACAATCTCACTACAAGTCATGCCCTAGAAAATCTGCACTACAGGTTATGATAGATCTGTTGGGTTAACTAGAAAACCACATATCAGTTCGTTGTTGATCCTTATGGTTACCATAGAAACACCTGGAATACTCTTGTGGAAAATCTATAATGTGACCATGGGCTTGTGATCTAAGAATGGTGTCCATACCAGACACCAAAAGTTGCATCTGATAGCAAGTAGCAAGGTTTCCATCAACTATGTTGATTTTGGAAGCAAGAATAACAATGAGGTAGAAACCTCTTTTGTTGATTTATTGAACGGCATTCCTAAACTTGGCACCTTGTTAGACAAGACAAATAAAAATATGACTAAACATGTTGTTTGGATCGAATCGTTGAATTATAAAAAATGCCAAGCTTGAAAGCTTAGTTGCTATTGATGCTTCAATCAAACCATCTTTGCATGAAAAAATATTTTTGACTTTCCTTCTTTTTTAGTTCTGCTACGATGCATAAACAATTTGAGTAGTCATAATATATGGTGATGAAGTTCCAAGAACACACCTTTGGACTGCTTGGTTAACAGATGAACCTCTTCCATGGTTCCATATGAATCGAATATGTCATCAAACATCGTCAATAATGTCAACAGTTTTGCTAACACCATCCGTGCCTTAGCATACTGGGGTTCATAGAAAATACCCAAAGCCCAATAGTAGCACTCAACTGGGCGTTTTCGCATATACGGACCAAGGCTACTAGGATTTAGGTCCTTGTACCACCACCTTCAATAAGAAGTTGAATTAAAAGTCGCCATACTTGTGCAATTAATTAATCTATGTAATCTCTAACATAAATGCATCTTCCATCGTCAAAGTGTCAAATAGGGGCAAGCAGTTCATATTTTTTGCTTTTTGATTGATCCCTTGGCTACCTATGTAAGATTATTGTTATTGATGGATAGAAGATTTTCTCTACTCACAGTGAGATGGTCCTGACTTCATCACGGTGCATTTGCTGCAAGATGTGAAAGTTAAGCTTAGCAAGCTCAACTATATCCTGATTACTTTCATCACCATCCTCGTAGATGGAGATGTAGAGCTTGGCCTCAAGCCTCTTTATTCTCCGCTGAGTTGGTAAATCTAGTGCATGCAACACTTCCTGGAGGACGGGCTTGGGCAGTTGGCCACCGTTTACTAGGGATGATAGGCAGTCCTTGGTAAAGATTGTTGCCTTCCTGAGCAAATCCTCATCACTTTTACCAAGGTGAGCTGCCTCGTACAGACTGAGCAAACCATCAACATTAGATCGCAGAGCGTCTTTGAAGTTCGCCATTCTCATCCATGAAGTTGTTGAAAATTTCTACATACAACAATATTATTACAAATTAATTAAATGTATTTGGAATGTTTTGCTTGTATAAACCTATTTTGTAGGTGTCCATATAGTTGATGTACTAACATTTGGTAATAGATTTTATTGCATACATTAATTACTTTTGCCAATAGGCTAGTTGATGTACTAACATTTGGTAATAGATTTTATTGCTTCCGGTTCTATTGGCAAAAATAATTAATGTATGCAATAAAATCTATTACCAAATGTTAGTACATGAATCTACATGATAAGTAAATATTTTAATTGATATAGGTACTTCATTAGAGATCTCTAATACCTAGAACAAGTAAACTCATTGCTTATCCATTTGCAGAAATTAATGTAAGTAATAATGTTCATGATATATATCATAACTACCAGAAGCAACGTCGTAGTGATGCTGTCTCAATAGACGGAATTGGAGGGCGAGTGTAGACAAGTCATCTGCCCCCACTGGAGTTCTACTAAGAATATGCATGAATTTGGAAATGTCCTCCTCAAAATGGTAGCCAAGGCCAAGGCGTTGCAAGGCATCAACAGTCTTCATTCCTAGAAGCAAATCTTCTGTGTTCCTTATAAACCCTTGGATCATGCATCGAACCTTCCACACAAGTTCATCCCGCCTATCCATAATCCTATGGTCGGGCTTTTGACAGGTGATAAATTAACAATTAAAATAAAAGAAACAGCCAATGCAATTTTGTGAGAAGATTAACATAAAGAAAATTGTATGTGTATATGGATTTATGTTTTTTCTACCTGGCTAGAGCAAGGTAAAGGGCTAAGCTGCATGAAGTATTCAGTCCATTTACTTTCCTCCAGTGTCCTTATTGATGGCCGTTTAGGGTCCTGGTCTCCCATGACACCTTTTCTTCTCTATGGAACACATGCATCACATGGGAACGAAAGGTTATCTTATTATCCGTATAGAGTTTCAAAGAAAAGGTAATCAAATAATCATACATGTCTTATTGTACAATGCACAAATTAAAATGAAAGTGCTCTTAGCAAAAAATTCTGATGATAACTATAAGTTAACCATCTTATTAAAAACTAATTTAGGTACAAAATATTTCAAACATTATATAGTTGCATCATGTTTATCAAGTTATTTTTAGATTAATCTGATTGATTGGTTGCTTGAATGAAGTTTGAAATTGAACACTGTTCCAATAATTGCAGTGTATAAGTATCAAAGAAATTCAATGTTTGACCTTTCTTCCTTAATCCATGCAAATACAACCATATATTTTTTGACTCCTGTGTTTGGCCTAGTCCACTATGTGAACGCAGGCATACACAACTGGCTACTTTGGGCAGAGCTATTCTGATGGCCTCCATTAACTCAGCTCCTCATAAACTCATTTGTACCGTCGACATATAGCAACTATTGACAAACATCATCTTATACGTCGACAAATAGCTAAAATAATATTGATCAAGAGCTCTATCTCGGTTAGCCCTTCCGTCGCTAGCACTAGGGTAAATTATCCCTAATGTCATGCTTTATTGTCGGAACCAATGTTCTTGTATGGCTAATTGTGGGTAACACTATCTAAAGCCACAACAAGATCTAGCATTAGAATCTTGGTCGTGCCAGCGGTTAAGAAGGGCGTGAAGAAGGGGAAAAAGAAATAGATCTCGATTGTAAATAGTAAATACACGAAGAATATCATGTTCACTGCATCCACTGTAGCATCTGCAACCCTTGCTTGTACAGTAATATGTGAGATGGAGTTGCAGCCGCAACTACTATAGTCGCTGCAAAAATGGCTCCCAAACAGGTCCATCGTTTATAAAGAGAAATAAAAAAACCACAAACAAGGTAATATCTCCCATTATAATTTTTCTTCATGATAATCAATATTACTTTAGCTTTAAAATATTAATGCAGGATGATACTTCCAACAGCCAGGACAGTTGTAGGTGACTATTTGGCTGATGGTGCTTGTCGGGTTTGCAGGATGTTCTTGTATGGCTAATTGTGGCATGCATTTGTTTCGTATCTACAGGATGATGCTACAAAAACTTGTATTTTAGCTGTGTGTGGAAGACATCGCGTGTGTGTGTCTGTGGGCGGCTGAGCGCGCGCGCGAATTTGTTTTGATGTTGGTTGGATGCTTAAACGAGCTGCCTGCAGGCCAGAACGTTGTGAACTTACATCTTGTGTTATTAGTTCTGTGGATCTGGTGGTCTTTGGGTGAATTCCGTGCGAGCAGTGCTCATGAAAATAGGTAGCTAGTAGGTGCCGTTCCTTATTACGGAGTAGACAACAAATTCAAAACTACATGCATATGTTTTCTGTTGTTACGGAAGCCCCCAAAGAGAAGCTAATAGATATAGATTGATAAAAATATAAACATCACCAAGAAATAGAACAACATCTACAATCAATGAAATGCGTTCTAATTGTTGAGTTGCATATGGTCGTTGGGGGTAAGGGGGTACTTACCGTGCCTGGATGCGAGGGAAGAGAATCAGGGCTTCTACCAGCAGTGCTCCTTCTCAGTTGTAGATGATCTGAGGCCCAAGAGGTGGAGCGAGTGCATATATATAGTGAGCGAGAGCCAAATATCTGTTTGTCTGTCTATCTATCTATCTGTCTCTCTAACATCCACATCATCTTCCACTAATAGCCATGTCATATCACTAACTTCCAACCTAAAATGCAAAGTCATGTCACTAACTTCCAACCTCTTAATGCAAGCTATCCACGTCATCTCAAGTTCTATGTCAACATGTAAGGCATTCACATCATCTTCCACTAATAGTCATGTCATCCCACTAACTTCCAACCTCTTAATGCAAGCAATCCATGTCATCTCAAGTTCTATCTCTACACGCAAGGCATCCACATCATCTTCCACTAATAGCATATCATGCCACTAACTTCCAACCTAAAATGCAAAGTCGTGTCACTAACTTCCAACCTCTTAATGCAAGCTATCCACATCATCTCAAGCTCTATCTCAACATGCAAGGCATCCGCATCATCTTCCATTAATAGCCATGTCATGTCACTAACTTCCAACCTAAAATGCAAAGTCATGTCACTAACTTCCAACCTCTTAATGCAAGCTATCTACGTCATCTCAAGTTCTATCTCAACATGCAAGGCATCCGCATCATCTTCCACTAATAGTCATGTCATCCCACTAACTTCCAACCTCTTAATGCAAGCTATCCACGTCATCTCAAGTTCTATCTCAACATGCAAGGCATCCACATCATCTTCCACTAATAGTCATATCATGCCACTAACTTCCAACCTAAAATGCAAAGTCATATCACTAACTTCCAACCTTTTAATGCAACCTATCCAAGTCATCTCAAGTTCTATCTCAACATGTAAGGCATCCACATCATCTTCCACTAATAGCCATGTCATGTCACTAATTTCCAACCTAAAATGCAAAGTCATGTCACTAACTTCCAACCTCTTAATGCAAGTTATCCACGTCATCTCAAGTTCTATCTCAACATGCAAGGCACCCACATCATCTTCCACTAATAGTCATGTCAGTCATGTCATCCCACTAACTTCCAACTTCTTAATGCAAGCTATCCGCGTCATCTGTCTGTCTATCTATCTATCTATTTATCTATCTATCTATCTACCGTGTGACAAATATTTCACACTAAGCATAATTATTAGCATTAAAAATGTTTTGAAATCCTAATGCATTCCACAAAAATGGAGGCAGTACAACATATACTAGCCTCGCCATAACTGAAATTATTGGTTAAAATTTTTGCAGGGATGTTAAATGTTATCTCTTTTTTTGCGAGACCTAGTCACAGAAGCAAACGTTTACATGCACGAGCGCACACTTACCCCTATGAACGCACGGACCCAAACCCTACCTCTATGAGAACCTTCGAATAACTGAGTTGGACCAACAAATCTCAAAATTGACGAAGTCACCACAGGCGCGTCGCTATCAACGGGTACGTCGTCTACCACTGAAAGAATAGCGACATTAATCCTGGAATAAATCCGGGAAAATGCGTGCACCCATATATGTCGAGGACTTGAACCCAGGGTAGACAGGTTCCGCCACAAGGAGCCCAACCAGCTGAGCTACGCTCAGTTCGTTGTTAAATGTTACCTCAGCTATAGCTAACATTCCTTTTTTTACCATTTTCATACAAGTCTGCATATATGAATCATATAACAATTTGCACTACATTTAATATTCAGTTCATGTAGTCGTTTACCTTGCATTGAGTGCAACCAGAATAATCTCTGGAGTGAAATGCACTGGTTGATGGCTAGTGTTCCGATCCCTTTCTTTTTATTATGAGATAAATCTCGCACTAGCGAGCATGATGACTGAACATGAACAATGCATGGATGTAACTCAATGAAAATGCACTAGCAAGCATGATGACTGAACATGAACAATGCACTAGCAAGCATGATGACTGAACATGAAAAATGCACTAGCAAGCATGATGACTGAACATGAACAATGCATGATGGCCTCACTGATGAATAAGAAGGCTTCCATTGGTGCCCTAAGATGGTGAAGAACAACACTCCCTTAGTTTTTCTTTTCCTATGCTGGGTTTTGCTAACATGCATATGACTAGGATTGGTGCTGTTTTGATGGCGTTGCTGTGCTCTAACATAACTTTAAAAAAAAAAGTCTACTAAAACACATAATAAGGACAGTATGTATAGGTACTATATTGTATGGATGGTTGACAACCGTTCATTCAGTGTAGGCATGTGAAGTCCAACTTGTGACATTGCTGATACACTTCAACTCTGTGGCTAATATATAAGACTATTCCACAATTTTCTCCTTCTTGAAGCAACAGGAGATACCACATCTCTTTTTGAGGATTTGGTTGGTTACCCTTGTTGTACAGAAGAAGGCTTGGCAAGGGATTCATCAGTGAGGCCATCTGACGATCAAGTGCAATGCAATGCAACAGGGCTGCAACAAAACCAATGTAAATGGAATTCAAACAACTAAAACCTTGGCATATATCCCTCTATGGAAACACCATCACATATTGATTTCAAGAGGAATAAGACCCATATGGGTTACATTATAGCAGTACTCACTACTGTCATAAGCCCATATAATCAAATACTTAATCTGTGTTTGCTGGACCCTAACAATTTTTTCCTATTTTAGGATCACCTCCCTACGGATCGGATGATGGAATCGGGACTAAACGTGTAAGATTCATGTTCGCACCCATGCATGTAACAAGAACATCACACGTCATTTTGGGTGCTAGTGCGCAGGTGTAGTAACAATAACATCACTGCTAGTGCGCAGTTGCCATTCAATATACTCCCTTTGCTCTGTGGAATGAAGACAGCACACATTCATGTAAAGAAATAGAAACATATTCAAGGTCTGACTTGAATTCGAACCAGATTGATCAAGTTATCAGGTTAGATTATGCGAGATTGAGCTCCGATAATATACGTTTCTTTTGAATGCTGAGTAAATCAAAAAAATGTGCACTAGAAGTAAAATGACATCATGAAGGCTCAGCAAGAACAACGCAAGTTATAGAACAAAATTATATTGTCATGTCTACGCATTCCAATGACTGGAATCAGCAGTAGATACCAACAGACGACAGCAGCTGCAACCTAGTGAAACTTTATCTGCCTTAATCTTCTGAATTATAGGGACCCTAGATCCACCATCAGCCCATTTTTTGCATGTCTACATGAAAATGAAACCTGTACAAGGTACAATAAGTTCAGATAGAGATGTGATATGCAGAGTAAAAACACTCAGCTACTTGACAAAGAAACCTAAAATGTTGGCACATGTAATCAATAAATGACGAACTTGTCCAACAGCTTGTACTATAAATTATCTCAGAGTCACGCTATAATGAAATAAAAGTCTGCCAAAATACTAATAATTATTTGATAAACAGTAATATTATTTTATAATCAGTCTGAACACACATGCCGTTACACTTAAGCCATGACAACTGTGCATCTACATATATTTCCTCCTGATGAAAATCGATGTTCTTTTTGTGATATCAGATGTTTAAAATAAAGCAATCAATTAAACAATATGGCTTGCATCAAAGGCAAATAGCCAACTCGTGGGCAAAGGGAACAAAAATAAAAAAGGGCAAGCAGACAACAGCATTGGTGGGCAATGGATTGCTAAAGAACATGGCATTGTCATAAAAGAGATCTGGGTTCTCAAGCAGAGGTTCATGCTGGAAGTAGAATCAGAGAACTTTGGATGGGACACACTAAGATTTTTTTTCTAGCTGGCTTTAGTGAGTACAATCTGGAACCTTTCAATTTCAAATAATAATCAATATCTAAACTGGGTAAAGTTATATCTGAATTATTAAGGCGTCACCTTGGCGTCCGGGCGTTTTTTTGAACCATGGCTTTGGGCTCGCCACGAGTTCCTTGCGTATGGCGTCGCCTTGCACGCCAAGGCATTGAGTTGCTCCAGGCGGACGCCACGCGCGCGGGAGCGCAGGAGGAAACCACGCAGATTGTGCGCACGAGAGGGAAAGTGCACAGATGCGGGAGAGACAGTTGTGCGCGGGGGGGGCGGGAAAGCCGGGGGCTGCGCATGCAGCGCTGCCGCGCGGGGGAGGGTAAAGTCGCGCCCGCACCTACATCTCCGGCTGCCCGCCTTCATCCGTCGCCTGGAAGATAGAGTCAGAGGGAGAGGGAAAGAGAGGAGAGAGGTGAAGAGAAGAGGGCGGCGGGAGCACCTGGAAACAGGCGGCGCCGTCTGGCCTTCATCCGTCGCAACACACCCCCCACCCCGGTCGCCTACCACTGAAAGAATAGCGCCAGTTAATCCTGGAATAAATCCGGGAAAATGCGTGCTCCCATATATGTCGAGGACTTGAACCCGGGTAGGCAGGTTCCGCCACAAGGAGCCCAACCAGCTGAGCTACGCTCAGTTCGTTGTTAAATGTTACCTCAGCTATAGCTAACATTCCTTTTTTTACCATTTTCATACAAGTCTGCATATATGAATCATATAACAATTTGCACTACTTTTAATATTCAGTTCATGTAGTCGTTTACCTTGCATTGAGTGCAACCAGAATAATCTTTCTGGAGTGAAATGCACTTGTTGATGGCTAGTGTTCCGATCCCTTTCTTTTTATTTTGAGATAAATCTCGCACTAGCAAGCATGATGACTGAACATGAACAATGCATGGATGTAACTCAATGAAAATGCACTAGCAAGCATGATGACTGAACATGAACAATGCACTAGCAAGCATGATGACTGAACATGAACAATGCACTAGCAAGCATGATGACTGAACATGAACAATGCATGATGGCCTCACTGATGAATAAGAAGGCTTCCATTGGTGCCCTAAGATGGTGAAGAACAACACTCCCTTAGTTTTTCTTTTCCTATGCTGGGTTTTGCTAACATGCATATGACTAGGATTGGTGCTGTTTTGATGGCGTTGCTGTGCTCTAACATAACTTTAAAAAAAAAAGTCTACTAAAACACATAATAAGGACAGTATATATAGGTACTATATTGTATGGATGGTTGACAACCGTTCATTCAGTGAAGGCATGTGAAGTCCAACTTGTGACATTGCTGATACACTTCAACTCTGTGGCTAATATATAAGACTATTCCACAATTTTCTCCTTCTTGAAGCAACAGGAGATACCACATCTCTTTTTGAGGATTTGGTTGGTTACCCTTGTTGTACAGAAGAAGGCTTGGCAAGGGATTCATCAGTGAGGCCATCTGACGATCAAGTGCAATGCAATGCAACAGGGCTGCAACAAAACCAATGTAAATGGAATTCAAACAACTAAAACCTTGGCATATATCCCTCTATGGAAACACCATCACATATTGATTTCAAGAGGAATAAGACCCATATGGGTTACATTATAGCAGTACTCACTACTGTCATAAGCCCATATAATCAAATACTTAATCTGTGTTTGCTGGACCCTAACAATTTTTTCCTATTTTAGGATCACCTCCCTACGGATCGGATGATGGAATCGGGACTAAACGTGTAAGATTCATGTTCGCACCCATGCATGTAACAAGAACATCACACGTCATTTTGGGTGCTAGTGCGCAGGTGTAGTAACAATAACATCACTGCTAGTGCGCAGTTGCCATTCAATATACTCCCTTTGCTCTGTGGAATGAAGACAGCACACATTCATGTAAAGAAATAGAAACATATTCAAGGTCTGACTTGAATTCGAACCAGATTGATCAAGTTATCAGGTTAGATTATGCGAGATTGAGCTCCGATAATATACGTTTCTTTTGAATGCTGAGTAAATCAAAAAAATGTGCACTAGAAGTAAAATGACATCATGAAGGCTCAGCAAGAACAACGCAAGTTATGAAGGCATGTGGGGGAGCGTTATCGTGTTTGTCTGGTATGGGAGTTGATGGCGCCCACAACACTGTAGGGCAAATATCGGCGCCCACAACACTGCTTGGGTTCAGACATGCCAGGAAGGTTGCAGTGTACCCTTCTAACATGCCATGTTTGGTACTGTCGTGCAGGTATATAGGGTACGGTCCTCGGTATTATATTTGACTTGAGTGCCCTGCCTTACTTTCTCCGTCTGTTTCCTAGTCCTCATCGAGCGGGCGTCCCCGGTCGGTTGGTCCCAGTCGGCTCTGATTGTGCCAGTCGGAGAAGAGCTGTAACCAGGGGTTCGGCGCATCTCCGGTCGGAGACGCGGGTCGGAGTAGGAAGCGAGCGTTGTTCCTCTTTAGCGAGGCCTTCCGGTCGGAGAGGCGGACCGAAGTCGAAAGCGGGCGCCGTTCCTCCTCGGCTAGGCCTTCCGGTCGGAGGTTGGATCGCCCTTCTGGCTGTCGTTTAGGTATTTGGGCCGGCCCAGAAGTTTGCGCGTCGTTCGCAACGTTGTCTGCTGGGCCGAGCCTTTGTTGGGAAGCCGGTCCATGAGGGACCCCGGGTTTATGAACCCGACATTTATACATACATATTCCTTAGATTTTTCCCACAGGGGTTTTCGAGGAATCCAAACTACAGCTGTATTGATCTCAAGAAGGATTCGATCAAGGGAGAGTGTTGTGAATCAACGCCTGCCTCTTCACCGGTGAACAGGCGTCTCCTCACCGTGTGATCTCATCCACAAGAAAGGATATGCAGTTAGAGAGAGGGTTAGTAGTTAACGTGTTAGCGTTAGGATGCCACCCGAAGGGGCATGTCCTTTGAGCAGTCGACTGTTCCTGTGAACAGTTGCCTCGCCATGTAAACAGACACCTTTTCACTCTATATATATATCTAAGAGATCAATGAAAGCAATAGTTGTTCCCAAAATCTCTATTCATTTACATTCACAATCAACACAAAAAACTTGATCCTGGGCGTGCAACTTGATTTCCAGAGTACTTTGTAGAACGGGTGAGCTTCCACACTGCTGAAAACATGAGCGTAAAAGCGCCGAGAAGTGTATTTAGCTCCCCAAACTGGTGACCAGGAGTCAGCAACACTTTCATCATACTTGATGTCCTCCAAGTAGCTCTGGAGGAGCAGCAACTCATCATGAGCTTGAGTAGACAGCGGCAAAATAATGTTCGGCAGGCCATAAACGATCGTGGATTATTTACTGCTGGCCAGTTTAGTGTGAGAGAAAAATTACTGTTTTAGCTTATAATCCACGATCGTATACGAGGACGCGAATAGGATGCCATCCAAGTCTTGCTCTAACACCAAGTTCTGCACCGAGATGGAATTGCCTTTCGCGAATGAGTGCAGTCTAGGATACTCCACTGAAATAACTGAATCAGACCACAGATCATTCCAAAAGGAGACCGTGGAGCCATCCCCAAGTGTACCAGCCTGTTCGCTCGGGCCACTCACCGCCGCCGATCACTCGGGCCGGTCCCGGCGTCGACGTAACGTCCACTGCTACTCCAGAACCACAGCCACATGTTTTGTTGGACGAGTGAAGAAGCAACACGTGACACTAATAATTGTTGATACCGATCCCGTGCCGGCCGGTAGGTAGGACTCGTGGACCGAAATGAAGCCAGATCTGATCTGAGTACGAGTACGTGGGGTAGTACTATAAACAGGCTGAGCAGCCGGCACTAGTACTGGAGTACGTCGGATGCGTCCTATCAAAGGCACGACATTCACCACGCCACCTTGTCCCTCAAGCTCACGGGAAACTACAGTGATCCCAGGTTCCCTATGACACCCTACTTCAAATAGTTGATCAAAAATCAAGAAAATCTACTAGGAGCAATAGGTCCAACAATTACGGTCTTGTGAATATAATTTCCCTACGTCAAAATGAGCATGCCCTTCTGTTTTTCATTTCAATCTTGCTATGTGAGGAACATTGGAATCGTGTCACACAGGGCCATTTGGGCTCTTCGAACTAGTACACATTGAGGTAAGGGGGTGTTTAGTTCACCCCAAATTCCAAACTTTGACACTATACAAAAAGAAGATTCTCCGTCACATCAAACTTGCGGTACATGCATGGAGTACTAAATGTTGACGAAATCAAAAACTAATTGCACAGTTTAGTTGTACTTTGCGAGACGAACGTTTTGAGTCTAATTAGTCAACTATTAGACAATTATTGGCAAATAAAAACAAAACGATACTGTACCTACAATGCCGCTACAGGAATTCAGCCGGCGCCGACTCGGTGAAACTAAACGAGGCCTAAACTGTCCTTAAAGAAGAATGCAGAGTACATGTTTTCTGAACACAGAATTTGAACCTTCAAAACGAAGAACACATTTAAATGCTATAGTTCAGGTGCAAGGCAACGGATGGACGATGGGAGCAAAAAGAAGGGGGCACGGACTACTCAAAACGAAGAACACATTTAAATGCTATAGCTCGCTAAAAAGTACTGCTAAATATATTTCTTGTTTAAACAACGATAACGAGAAGTAGCCATACAATGCTATGTTCCTACAGACAGTTCATTATTTATTACTAGTACTCCCCCAATCGCAAATTATAAAATGTTTTTAATTTTTCTAGAGAGTACGTTACTTTTGATATGTATCTATAGTATGTCTAGATATATAACAAAAATAATATATATATAGAAAAATCAAAATATCTTGGAATTTGAAATAGAGGAAGCAGTATACATAGATCCATCATTTGCATCCTAAACCCTCAAAAACTCACCAAGTTCGACGTGAGACGACCCGCCATCTTTGATGGCATCGGCAGCCATTTCCTTCACCATCGCTGTCCTCTCTCTGACCTTCTTCCCTTCCTCCGACTCCATCACCAGCCGTACCTTAGCCTCCACCTCGTCAGCAGTCACCAACTCCTCGTCATAGCCTTCCATCACCACCCCAACCTTCATCTCCTCCACCACGTGCACCTTATTCAGCCTCTGCTCCGCGTACAGCGGCCAGCAGATCATCGGCACGCCGGACATGACTGCCTCCAGCACCGAGTTCCACCCGCAGTGAGTTACAAAGGCACCCACGGCCTCGTGCCGCAGCACCTGCGTCTGTGGCGCCCAGTTCTTCAGAACCAATCCTCTGCCTCGGGTTCTCTCCAAGAACCCATCCGGAAGCAACGCCTGCAGATCAGGCTCGCGAGAGTTCTGCTCCTCGCGTGAGCTTCGGCTTCGCACGGCCCACAGGAACCTGTGCCCGGAACGCTCCAGCCCGCGCGCCGTCTCCTTCAGCTGCGCCGCCGAGAAGGCGCCCAGGCTTCCGAAGCAGAGGAACACCACGCTCTGCCTGGGCTGCCCGTCCATCCACTCGAGGCACGTGTGCCTCTCGCCGTTGCCCTCGGCGTCGCCACCGTCGACCAGGGGCCCCACGCAGTAGATCTTCGGCGTCGAGCGGCCGGGCAGGCAGTGGCCGTCACGCAGCGCTTTCAGTGCCCTCGACTCCAGCCACTCGAAGCTGTTCACCAGAATGCCTGCAGCTTCCGGCATCCGGGCGAGCTGCCGCAGCCGTATGCTGCCCACGTCGCTCTCCCAGTCCTGCATCGTGTCAGGCATGTCGAGGGCGCGGACTGCCGGCACGCCGGCGAAATTCAGCGCCGCCTTGCCCATGTCCTTGAGCGAGGACGGCCCGGCGCCGCAGAGATCTGGAATCTGGAGGTAGACCGCGAGGTCGCCGGCCGCGGACGGGTAGAAGAAGTACGCGGGGATCGTGAGCTCCGCGGCGACGTCGAGCGCGTCGGTGCAGAACATGTCGACCACGAGGGCGTCGACGGCAGGGACTCGCGACGCGAGGAACGCCCGGAGCGCGGGGTTCGCGGTGCGGAGCGCGTCCAGGATGGGTACGATGGGGTGGGAATGCTGCTTACTGGCGCAGGACGGGATGGGGAGGAGGTGCACCGTGATGGAGGGATTGACCGTGGCCAGTCGGGCCAGCGCAGCAGCCAGCACGGCGTGCTTCTCGGGCGGGTCGACGACGACGATGGTGACGGCGACGCCGCCGTGTCGGAGGATGGCCTTGGCCAGCTGCGCCATGGGGTTCAGATGGCCCACGCCCAGGGAGGGGTACAACACCACCGTCTTCTCCGTCATGGCGTCGGTTTCTCACAACTCACAATAAAGACGTCCAACAAGACCGGTGGACACAGGGGCTGTGGCCAGTCGTGAAAGCAATTGCAAACAGACCTTAAATGCACAAGTCGATTCTGTATTTTAGTTTGCACAGCATCACCACCTCATCGCACTACGACGACCACTCAAGGCCTGTTCAGTGCCACTTCGTTTTGTCAAATTTTTCAAGATTTTTCATCACATCGAATCTTTGGACACATACATGAAGCATTAAATATAAATAAAAAATAAAACTAATTACACAGTTTAGACGAAATCCACGAGACGAATCTTTTAAGCCTAATTAGACTATGATTGGACACTAATTACCAAATAACAACGAAAATGCTACAGTGTTCATTCTGCAAAAAAAAATTTGCATCTAAACTGGGCCTCACCGCCGCCGATCACTCGGGCCGGTCCCGGCGTCGACGTAACGTCCACTGCTACTCCAGAACCACAGCCACATGTTTTGTTGGACGAGTGAAGAAGCAACACGTGACACTAATAATTGTTGATACCGATCCCGTGCAGGGGCGGGACGACGATCGGCTCATCGGCCGGTAGGTAGGACTCGTGGACAGAAATGAAGCCAGATCTGATCTGAGTACGAGTACGTGGAGAAGTACTATAAACAGGCTGAGCAGCCGGCACTAGTACTGGAGTACGTCGGATGCGTCCTATCAAAAGCAAAGCGCCCACGACATTCACCACGCCACCTTGTCGCTCAAGCTCACGGGAAACTACAGTGATCCCAGGTTCCCTATGACACCCTACTTCAAATAGTTGATCAAAAATCAAGAAAATCTACTAGGAGCAATAGGTCCAACAATTACGGTCTTGTGAATAAAATTTCCCTACGTCAAAATGAGCATGCCCTTCTGTTTTTCAGTTCAATCTTGCTATGTGAGGAACATTGGAATATAATTTCCCTACGTCAAAATGAGCATGCCCTTCTTTAAGGACAGTTTACCTCAATGTGTACACAGGTAACTCAACTGATTGCAGTGAACATCAATCGAAAAGCCCAAATGGCCCTCAAATGAGGTCACGTACGTGGCAGCTCCCAGCTCGGCTCCACGTTGATCAAAGTATGCTAAAAGCACACTATTTGGATCCTATTGTCAAACAAATCATCGTGAACTGATTGCAAAATGATTAATGTCATATGGTGTGGCACATCATTGTGTCATTTGAAGTACTCAACGATATATGATGCCAGTTTACACGTTCGTGGGACTGCAAATCTAAAACTGACATATCATACCCAATTACCCATATACAAAAGATGGCAACCTTGCCGCAGCAAACTATATCCCTGCATTCCCTAACAGTGAGCAGCAGAAGATCAAACCGCAGCCCAAATTCTCTTGCACCTCTGATTAAAAACTGAAACCTGTACAAAAAAAGTGAAAGTTAAAATAAGTTTATAGTGATTGTTATGTATAGAAACATAAATTCAATTACTTGACACAGGCTAAAAAAATGCAGAAACAGGCTTCCTCGGATAGGAAATTCACTTGATAAACATTCAGCCTAATCTGATTAACATGTTCAATTAACTTGACAGTAAACCAAAACATTGACCTAGTGTTTGACAGACAGTTTCTTAGCCATACACACTATAACTGTTTCTACTTCGAACTAGTACACATTGAGGTAAACTGTCCTTAAAGAAGAATGCAGAGTACATGTTTTCTGAACACAGAATTTGAACCTTCAAAACGAAGAACACATTTAAATGCTATAGTTCAGGTGCAAGGCAACGGATGGACGATGGGAGCAAAAAGAAGGGGGCACGGACTATTTTCAGAAATGTGCAACCCGTAGAAACAAGAAAATTCAGATCAACATAGAAAACATATGCGAGCACATGCTTCTACAATCTTAAGCAAGGCTAGGTTAATGCAATAGCAGTTGCAGAGCAGAGGATACTTCAAAATTAAAAAAAAGAAAAGAAAAGAAAAACTGGTAAAAAAATAAATCAGACATGCAACTATATTATACTGATTAGTAAGCCCTTGTTTAGTTCGCGAAATTTGGATTTTGGGGCTACTGTAGCACCTTCGTTTTTATTTGGTAAATAGTGTCCAAACATTGACTAATTAGGCTTAAAACGTTCGTCTCGCAATTTCCCACCAAACTGTGCAATTAGTTTTTCTTTTCGTCTACATTTAATGCTCCATGCACAGGCCGCAAACATTCGATGTGACAGGTACTGTAGCAACTTTTTGGATTTTGGGGTCCAACTAAACAAGGGCTAAGTTATGCACATATTCCAAGAAACAAATAAGATTGAAGAATGAAGCTACAGTGTAAGAATACCATGCTAAATGTATCCGATTAAATGGAGAAGCAATTCACTGGGGACTATAAGAAAAGGGGGAGGCAAGTCAACATGCTGTGCTATTGCTTAGAACAACTAAACAATGGTATTGGTGCTATTGTTCACTAGTACTAACCAGAAAGCTATAATATAGTCAGAACAAGTCAATTGAGTCATGTGTGTCCATTCCAAACTCATTAAGTAAAGGTTTAGAACTATTCTAGAAATCAATATACCGTCTTAATGTCTATGCAATGCAACTTAATTTAGATAACACACATAACTCCATTATATCTTGGTGAACAGTTTTGTATCTTTGCTTCTAGCATTCCTGATTTTTGTAGTGAACATATGGACAGAAGCATGAGAGGTTAGCTTACGTATGTTAAAGGTACACAGGAACTTTAAAACTTTGAGAACTCTCTTATCAACATCTTGACACTTGACTTCAACAATGTTAAGGTGTTCTGAAATTGTAGTTGGTCGCTCCACACTAAATCTTCCTTCCATTTCCACTTCATAGTCAGAACTCTGCAATGAAATGAAACATTCTCTTTTCATGAACAATCAGCAGTGTAACTATTCGGATAGGCAGCAATTGTTCATTAATAAAGCATGTACCTCACAAAAGAGCTCAAGTGTGAGCTCCTCTAGAACTGGTGAGTGTTCAAGGATACAAGCTAACGGAGTGAAGTCATCAGGCATACACCAGTACTCATTGAGAAACAGAGTCTTTAACTTGCCAAATGTAGGGCACAGTCTCAAATCCATTTTGAAGATAAACTGGACAAATTGCAAGCAAATAAGACGAAATGATCTGAAATAAGCCTAGTTTGTGGGAATGCATCTAAAATTCAGAACCTGTCTAGTTGACGTTTATCTATGTTCAACAATGGTGTAGACATTGCAACAGCAAACGGGGGGGGGGGGGGGGGGGGCGCCTTGTCATAAATAATTGAGGGGAAAATGTAGGCATACCAATTGTGCTGAAGAAATCAACTCCAAATCCTTAGCTTCTGATAAACCTTTTAGAAGCACACAATGGTTATCATCACCGCCATTACCAGAAGTGGTGCAATACTCACAACCACACTGAGTTATCCAGTAGTTTGTCACAAGTATCCTCACAGTCATCAATTATTCGGACAAAAGCCTCCACTAATGATGGCATGCTGTCAAGAACGGGAGTTCTCCCCTCAATATCATCTATGTGAAGAGAAACCAAATGTGGGGCATATATTCGAAGGCGGGAATGCTCGGATGCGGATGCTGTGATACTGCAGCTAATGATGGCTAGATGTTTCAGTGACTTGGATGAAATCATGGTGGCAGACCAGAACTCACAGTATCTCAGCACTAGATTCTCCAACGACGGGCAGCTCGAGAAATTGAGGAAACTGTTGCGGACCTGTACAAGAGTGAGATCTAGCCTTGTCAAGTGCTGGGAAGTGAGCGGCTGATCATCTAGCTCGAGGTATGGAGTTGGAGCCTCCTCTGGAGACATACGGAGACTGAACACACGCACTTTGCGCATCATAGCGTGCCGGAGCCAGTGGTTGATCTGGGGCACGTCCTCGTGCTGGAACTCACCGAGCTTGAAATCGCACGTGTCGAGAGGCGATTCTCCACCGAGGAGCACGCGGTCCATGAACTCCCGGCGCTCCTTCACCGGCGTCAGGAAATCGTAGTCACAGCCGCACCCGACACGCATAGATGGCGCCAGCGCCGAGCAAGCACTCATGTCCGCACGGACTCCGGAGCCGGCAGGAAGCCGAGGATGTGCTCGAGGATGCCGTCCGGCATGGCTTCTATGCTGCATCCGCTGCCATCCGCCGGAGGCACCGCCATCTTGCTGTTTTTTAATCGATGCATTCTGTCGAGCAGGTGGTGGGCGCCGACTGACGCTGCGGAACCAAGAAAGAAGAAACGATTAGAGGCGGTGCAAAGCGAGCAGAGAAGGAAGGCGGATTCGGATGGCGGCCACCACCTCATCTCTCCGGCGGCTGCTTTAGCTGTAATCTCACCCGAGACGTGTGGAGCTTGGGAGAAGCAGAAGAAATTTCAGGCCGAGAGTGCCGGCCTGCCGGTGGTCAGCACTGGAGTCAGAATCTGAGAGGGGTGGTGGGGAAACGGAAGTGTCGAGGCGAAGCAGGGCACGAGCCACGAGGCAGTGCGACTCTGGTAGTCGAGTCGCCGCACTGACAAGCGGGCTCCACATATCATATTCTGCAGCCACGAAAGCTTAGCTGTAGCGCCATTTTAAAAGGATTATAAAGTCTATTTTTGTCCCTTGTTTTTATCTAATTTTAACCTAACTACAACATCGTCTAATTTTAACAGCTCAACTGTCTAAATCCTTTTAATTTTGACCCAGAGCTATCTAAAAACCGCTCAAAATTGTATCTTAGGTCAAAGTTAAACGGTTTTAATATTTTGAGTGCCAAATTTAGACAAAAGCAAGAGTTGAGTAACAAATATAGACCTAATTAAGTACTTTAGTTTTTTAATACTAGGTGAATACCCCGCGTTGCAGTGGAATTAATGATAAAATTACCCTGCGCATTTGGAATAAAATTACTTATACAAAGGAATCAACAATTATAAGTTAATGTTCGTGGATGACGTGACACGCTGATGTGGACAACTAAATGCATGTTAGTGGATGATGTGTCTTGCTGACATGTAGATTATAATTGCAAATACTAGTTAGTCATAAATACATCCAATAGTGGACTGATTAGGTGGACTGATTGCATGTTTAGAGAAATAGACAATTATAACTTAATGTTAGTGGATGACGTGGCTAGTTGATGTGGACAACTAAATACATGTTATTGGATGATGCATCTTGCTGATATGTAGATCATAATTGCAAATGCTAGTTGGTCATAAATACATCCGATAGTGGACTGATTAGTTGGACAGCTTACATGTTTAGAGAAATAGCTAGTGGGGTTTAGCTTTATAGAGTTTATAGATTTATGAAAAGTTTTATACCTTTAGATTTACTTATTAGTAAATATTTATATGTATTAAAATATTTATCTACACATTATGAGATTTTTTATCATAAAAAGAAGGGACAATTATCTAGCGGACATCCAAAGTGATGGGCCTTTGCTGACGGACACCTTGTTTTTAGCAGTTTGACAGAAGACACTCTGGTTCGATAAAATTAGGCTACACGACACCGCGGACCGATTGCAGCCGGATGAGGAGAGAGAAATTTTCATTTTGACATCCGGTGCCCCTGAGCCACAGTTGGATCCGCCCCTCTCCCTCTCACTGACGCGTAGGCCCCACCTGTCATCTACTTCTTCCTCCTCTTCCCACCGTGACCCCGTGCCTCCTCTGCTCGTGGTCTATGCTTCCTCGCCAGTGGAGGTCATGCATCCCTGGCCACAGGCGAGCTACGCTGCATCTCTTCGTGCGTGGTCACAGGAGAGGCAGCTTCCACCGCCACCAGCTTTCTTTGCCTGGGGCAGCAAATGAGCGCCCCTTCTCTAGGCCAGCGTAGGCACAGGTGGGCGGCGGCACCTCGAAGACAAGCACGGAGCAGGACAGCCCGGTAGCTTAGTGTGGTGGAGGAGGCTGCTTCGGAGCTCGTGTGCCGCTATAGCCCGCTGACCTGCTGAAAGGTCCTAGTATAGCTAGAGGGGGGTGAATAGCCTATTTAAAAATCTATAAATCAACTAGAGCAATTTGATTAGTATGACAAATAGCGTAATGCAAACTTGCTCTAGCTCTATAAGGGTTGCAAGCCACCTATCCAATAATTCTAGTTGCAATGATTACTTAGGCACACAAACTTGCTACTCTCAAGAGCTTAACTAGATGAATGTAAACAACAAAGCAAGCTCTCAATTCTAATTACTCTAAAGAGCTTGTATCAACTAGTTTGCAAGAATGTAATCAAGTAAGTAGGGTGATTATACCGCCGTGTAGGGGATGAACCAATCACAAGATGAAGATCAATCCAATCACCGGGAGAATGCAAATGACAAGAGACAATCGATTTTCTCCCGAAGTTCACGTGCTTGCCAACACGCTACGTCCCCGTTGTGTCAACCAACACTTGGTGGTTCGGCGGCTAAGAGGTGTTTCACAAACCTCGTCCACACGATAGGACACCGTAAGAACCGACCCACAAGTGAGGTAACTCAATGACACGAGCAATTTACTAGAGTTACCTTTTGGCACTCCGCCGGGGAAGGTACAACTTCCCTTACAATCACCGAAGGTGGCCACGAACAATCACCAACTCGTGTCGATCCTTCACCGCTGCTCCAACCGTCTAGGTGGTAGCAACCACCAAGAGAAACAAGCGAAATCCACAGCGCAACACGAATACCAAGTGCCTCTAGATGCAATCACTCAAGCAATTCACTTGGATTCTCTCCCAATCTCACAATGATGATGGATCAATGATGGAGATGAGTGGGAGGGCTTTGGCTAAGCTCACAAGGTTGCTATGTCAATGAAAATGTGTAAGAGTTTTCCCTTGAGCCGGCCATGGGGCTATAAATAGAGCCCCAATCAAATAGAGCCGTTATACCCCTTCATTGGGCAAAACGCGCTCTGACCGGACGCTCCGGTCATACTGACCGGACCCTGGACTCAGCGTCCGGTCTCCCGATGGACGCCACATGTCACTAGCTTCAAACACTGTTCGTCAGATTCCAACGGCTACGAAACTCACCGGCAAAACTGACCGGACGCTGAAGCCTCAGTGTCCGGTCGTTTCCAGTAAGCTCCCCGAGGCATATTTCTTCGACCAGACGCGTCCGGTCCACCTTGACCGGACGTAGACCAGCGTCCGATGCAATACCCTAGGTACTGTGCCGACCGACCAGTTCGACCGGACGCATGCTGCCAGCGTCCGGTGCTTTCAGACCCAGCGTTCGGTCAGTTGACCGACGCCAGCGTCTTCGCGACTAACTCGTTTTCACTTCTAACTTCTTCACCCTTGCTTCAATGTGCCAACCACCAAGTGTATCACCTTGTGCACATGTGTTAGCATATTTTCACAAATATTTTCAAGGGTGTTAGCACTCCACTAGATCCTAAATGCATATGCAATGAGTTAGAGCATCTAGTGGCACTTTGATAACCGCATTTCGATATGAGTTTTACTCTTCTTAATAGTACGGCTATCTATCCAAAATGTGATCACACTCACTAAGTGTCTTGATCACTAAAACAAAATGGCTCCTACATTTTATACCTTTGCCTTGAGCCTTTTGTTTTTCTCTTTCTTCTTTTCCAAGTTTAAGCATTTGTCCATCACCATGCCATCACTTGGAGTGGTGCTACCTATCTCATAATCATCTTGATAAACTAGGTTAGCACTTATGGTTTTATCAATTATCAAAACCAAACTAGAGCTTTCAATCTCCCCCTTTTTGGTAATTGATGACAACCCTTATACAAAGATATAAATTAAAGTTCATTTGAATTCATGTTGCTTGCCCAAGCATATTTACCATGTGTAAAGGATATGGGCAAGTTTCATGAACTCCAAATGGTAGTAATTGCTCCCCCTACATATGTGCTAAGAGTTTGGATTGTAGCTTTGCACATATGCTTAGATAGGAAATATAGGAGTCAATTTCTATCAAATGATGCTAAGGTATAAGAGATGGACCTTTGAAGCGTGATACCAATCGGAGTGCACCAATATACCATCCTTAGCACCATTAATAACTAGACATACACAAAAACTAGAATACCCCATGAGATCAACATTAAAAACAAGGGTCTAGTTTTCATAATGTGAGCATGAGTCTAGTTACTTAGCCTATGCATGCTAGTTTTTCATTTCAACATTCAAACCTACAACTAGCATACACCACACAAGCATGGATATTTGAAATTAAAACTTATGTCATGCAAGCAAACATATGTAATGCTCATTCAAATGCATCATACAAGTTTATGAGCTTGCTCCCCCTACTTGTGTGATCAAAATTTTAATTGATCCCTTCTTTCCTTTATTATATCTCTCCCCTAACACTCATATCTTTGTTTCTCTCCCCCTTTGTCAACAATTAGCACAAAAGGTGAGCTCAAATTATGAATAGGTTGGGGTAAAACTATGTGAAATAAGGATCATTTTCCCAATGTGGTTCAATCTAGATTACTTGCAAAAGATATTTAACTCGGTTTGATCCAAGGACAAGCTTCTTCACACCTCCAAATAAGGGTTATCTTGTACCATGTTGAGTTAAACACTTATAGCCCATTTTCTAAATCAAACACTAGGTTTACAAGCCCACAAACATGTCATATGCTACCACTAGATCATTTCAAACATACAAGCAATAATGGTACCATATAAGCATCAAATTCATTTGATTTTCATGAATGAGCCTAGGACATGATAGGAATGACTAGATGCACTAAACAAGTCCTTAGTAATGGATGGATGACATGTCAATCAACTTTACCTTGCTTTGCTCGAAGGAGAGGCATGTCATATAATGGGGGTGCATCAACACATATTGGAGAAGTCAAGTATGTTCAATTCATTCCTTAGCTTACAAAACCTCTTCTCATCAAGTGGCTTGGTGAATATATCGGTAAGTTGATCTTCGGTGCCCACACTCTCTATGCAAATGTCCCCTTTTTGTTGGTGATCTCTTATGAAGTGATGACGAACATCTATATGCTTTGTTCTTGAGTGTTGAACCGGGTTGTTGGTGAGCTTCACGGCACTTTCATTGTCACATAGCAATGGCACTTGCTTGAACTTGATTCCAAAGTCACTCAAGGTAGCCTTCATCCAAAGTAATTGAGCACAACAACTACCGGCCGAAATGTACTCCGCTTCGGCGGTTGAAAGTGCTACAGTATTTTGCTTCTTTGATGACCAAGACACAAGTGATCTTCCCAATAGTTGACATGTGCCCGATGTGCTCTTTCTCTCAACTTTGCATCCCGCATAATCGGAGTCTGAATATCTAATCAACTCAAATCTTGCTCCTTTGGGATACCATAATCCAACATGTTGTGTATGCTTCAAGTACCTCAATATTCTCTTTGTTGCCTTCAAATGACTTTCTCTTGGTGAGGCTTGAAATCTAGCACACATGTATACACTAAACATCACATCCGGCCTTGATGCGGTCACATAGAGTAGACTTCCAATCATAGACCGATACATCTTTTGATCCACCATGTTGCCACTAGCATCACTATCCAAGCTTCCACTTGTCCCCATTGGTGTACTAATAGCTTTACTCTCATCCATTTCAAACTTCTTGAGCATGTTCTTGATATACTTGCCTTGACTCACAAATGTGCCATTCTTCATTTGCTTGATTTGAAGACCAAGGAAGTAACTAAGCTCTCCAATCATAGACATCTCAAACTCACTTGCCATCATCTTGCCAAACTCCTCACAAAATTCTTGATTTGTTGATCCAAAAATGATGTCATCAACATTGATTTGCATTACAAACAAGTCATTTCCAAGCTTCTTGGTGAAGAGAGTGGTGTCAACCTTTCCCATCTTGAATCCCTTAGAGAGTAGAAAATCCCTCAATCTCTCATACCATACTCTAGGTGCTTGTTTCAATCCATACAAAGCCTTTCTCAACTTGAACACATGGTTGGGTTTCTTTTCAACTTCAAAACCGGGAGGTTGCTCAACATACACAAGCTCATTGATGTACCCATTGAGAAATGCACTTTTCACATCCATTTGGTACAACTTGATGTTGTGGGCAGAAGCATAAGCTAACAAGATCCTAATTGCTTCCAATCATGCAACCGGGGCATATGTTTCTCCAAAGTCAAGACCTTCAACTTGAGTGTAACCTTGAGCCACTAATCTTGCTTTATTCCTTATTACTATCCCATCTTGATCTTGCTTGTTCCGAAAGACCCACTTAGTTCCAATCACATTATGACCCTTAGGCCTCTCAACTAAATCCCATACATGATTTCTTGTGAAGTTGTTTAGCTCTTTATGCATAGCATTGATCCAATCAACATCCCTCAAAGCTTCATCTATCTTCTTAGGTTCAATGGATGACACAAATGAGAAATGCTCACAAAATGAAGCCAATCTTGATCTTGTTTGCACACCTCTTGAAATATCACCAATGATAGTGTCTAATGGATGATCTCTTGCAACATTGGTTGGTTGAAGCACTTGCACTTGATTGCTAGCATTTGATTGATCACTTGGTTGAGATGATGAACTAGCCATTTGTTGATCTTGCATATTGCCATCACTAGTGCTTGCTTAAATTTGATCATGAGAACCATTAGCTTGCACATTTGAGTTAGAGAGTACTTGATTCTTATCATCCTCAATGTCAATCACCTCTCTAGGTCTTAACTCTCCAATGTCCATGTTCTTCATTGCATTGACCAATTGAGTGCCTCTTACATCATCTAGATTCTCATCTTCCTCTTGGGAACCATTTGTTTCATCAAACTCCACATCATGAACCTCCTCAAGAGTACCACTAGCCAAATTCCAAACTCTATAAGCCTTGCTAGTAGTGGAGTAACCAAGCAAAAACCCTTCATCACATTTCTTTTCAAACTTGCTCAATCTAGTGCCTTTCTTCAATATATAGCATTTACAACCAAAGACCCGGAAGTATGCTATGTTGGGCTTTCTTCCATTCAATAGCTCATAAGGTGTCTTCTCCATCATGGGGTGACAATAGAGTCGGTTGCTATAGTAGCAAGCCGTGTTGATTGCTTCGGCTCAAAATGAATGACTCACATTATACTCACTCAACATTGATCTTGCCATATCAATCAAGGTTCTATTCTTTCTTTCAACTAGCCCATTTGATTGAGGAGTATACTTGGCCGAGAATTGATGTCTAATTCCAAATTCATCACATAACTCATCAACTATAGTGTTCTTGAATTCACTACCATTGTCACTTCTAACTTTCTTGATTGTTGTTTCAAACTCATTGTGAATGCCTTTGACAAATGATTTGAATGTTGCAAACACATCACTCTTATCAACAAGAAAGAACACCCATGTGTATCTAGTGAAATCATCCACAATCACAAATCCATATTTGTTTCCATCAATGCTAGTGTATGTGGTTGGTCCAAACAAGTCCATGTGCATTAACTCAAATGCCTTAGATGTGCTCATTATGCTCTTCTTAGGATGTGTATTACCAACTTGCTTTCTGGCTTGACATGCACTACATAGCTTATCCTTCTCAAATGTGACATCTTTCAAGCCTCTAACTAAGTCATGCTTAATCAATTTGTTCAATTGTTTCATTCCAACATGACCAAGCCTTCTATGCCATAACCAACCCATGCTAGACTTAGTGATCAAACATGTTGACAATTGAGCTTCTCTAGCATTGAAATCAACTAAGTATAGATTCTCATATCTAAATCCTTTGAATATCAAGTTAGAGCCATCTACACTTATGATCTCTACATCATCCACACCAAATATGCACTTGAAACCAAGATCACACAATTGAGCTACCGACAATAAGTTGAAGTTCAAGCTCTCTACTAGTAGCACATTGAAAATGCTCAAGTCATTGGATATTGCAATCTTACCAAGCCCTTTGACCTTGTCTTTGCCATTGTCACCAAATGTGATACTATCAATCCCATTGCTCTTGCTTTCATTAATTGAATTGAACATTCTTGAATCACCGGTCATGTGTTGTGTGCACCCACTATCAAGCACCCAATGCCTTCCTCCGGCTTTATAATTTACCTATAAAAGAAGATCAATTCTTTTTAGGTACCCAAACTTGCTTGGGTCCTTGTAGGTTAGTCACCAAGGTCTTTGGTACCCAAATGGCCTTATTCTTTGGGCCCACAATTGATGTACCAATGAACTTAGCCTTCACACTATTGGCACCCTTATAGAGCATGTAACAAGAATCAAATTTGATTGAGGATACATTAGGTAGCTTGTTCTTGTTAGTCTTGCAATTTTGCTCTATATGCCCAACTTGCTTGCATCTATTGCAAAACCGACCATTGCCCTTCACAAAGCTAGCTTTGGGAGTGACAAAGGCCGCCTTACCTTTCTTAGGGGTATAGCCTAATCCCTCTTTGTTGAGAGAAAATCTTTGGCTACCCAAGCACTTTAGCAAGTGGGCTTCTCCACCATAGGCATTGCCTAAGGCACGAGTGAGCTCATTCACCTCCTTCTTGAGGGTTTCATTTTTCACCATTAGTGATGTATCATTCATAGGTGGAGTGGTAATGGTTGTGCTACAAGAAATGTTAGTGGGAGCAACAATAATGGGTTCATGAAAAGATTCATTAATAAGATCACATGTTAGTCCCACATCACATGTTACTATCACTTGCTCCTTCTTGGCTTCCTCCTTCTTGACTTGCTCAATGAGAGAGGAGTGAGCCTTTTCAAGATTAGAGTGAGCTTTGCCAAGCTTCTCATGGGCATCCACTAGCCCCTCATGAGTGGCATTGAGCTCATCAAAGGATTACTCAAGAAATTTTACTTTTTTGCGCAATTCTTTGCACTCCTTTCTCTTCATCTCATTGCAAGCATGCACTTGCTCACACATGTCCAAGAGCTCCTCCTTGGAGTACTCCTCATCATCATCATCATCATTTTCATTCCTACAAGAGTCACTTTCACATTTATCATCATCACTCTCATCATATTTTACCTTGGTAGGCTTTGCCATGAGGCATGTTGATGGAGTATCGAAGATGGAGGGCTTGTCATTGATGGCGATGCTTGCTAGTGCTCTCTTGATAGACTTCTTGCCATCATCACTAGAGTCATCACTATCCAATGAGCCATCACTATCCCAAGTGACTACATAGCCTCCACCCTTCTTCTTCTTTTGGAAGGTCATTCTCTTCTCCTTCTTCTCCTTCTTTTCTTTCTTATCCTCCTTGTGCTTCTTCTTCTCATCCTCATCATTATCACTATTGTATGGACAATTTGCTACTACATGATCGGGGCTCTTGCAATTGTAGCATCTTCTCACATACTCTTTCTTCTTGGTGTGATCTCTTCTCTTTCTTGCACCATAGCCCTTCTTCTTCATGAACTTGCCCATCTTGCGCACAAAGAGAGCCATAGCCTCATCATCAATATCACTTAGATCTTCATCATCACTTGATTCTTTCTTGGACTTGCCCTTGTTTTTGTATGATGATGAATTAGCCTTGAATGCTATGCTTTTCTTCTTCTTGTC
The DNA here is from genome assembly GCF_019320115.1 of Miscanthus floridulus. NCBI lineage: Eukaryota > Viridiplantae > Streptophyta > Magnoliopsida > Poales > Poaceae > Miscanthus > Miscanthus floridulus. The sequence continues at coordinate 53,490,258 of NC_089589.1, read as the reverse complement.
CTCTTCTTTTTTCTTGTCCTCCTTGTCATCCCCCTCCCTTTCCACACGGTATGTCTCTTGTGTCATGACATCACCTAGTACTTGGTTGGGGGTAATGTCCTTCAATCCTCCTCTTATGATGAGCAATCTTAACATCTCAAATCTTGGAGGTAAGCACATCAAGAATCGATGGGAGACATCATCATCCTTGATCTTCTCTCCCAATACCTTTAAGTCGTTGACAATGACTTGCAATTGATGAAACATCTCCGGAATGCTCTCATCATCCTTCATCTTGAAACTTGTCAACTTGTCCTTGAGGATGTACAACTTGGCACTCTTCACCGCCGGTGTGCCCTCATATGTTTCCTCCAATCTCTTCCACACCTCATTTGCTCTATCACAATCCTTGATTTGCTCAAACACTTTGGAATCAATGGCATTGTATATGGTGTTGAGAGCCATTGTATTGCATTGCTTACTGATCTTATCTTGATTTGTTGGATCATCGGGATCAATGATAGCATAGTCATTTTCGATCACTTCCCATACTTGATCATTGATTGAACCAAGATACATCATCATCTTTCTCTTCCAATAACCATAGCATGTACCATCAAAGAACGGTGGTTTGCCCCCCACATGATTGAACACAACTTGAGCCATAATTTGACACCGAGGTTTTTAAGCCTTTAATCAAACGGTGACCACGGCTCCGATACCACTTGAAAGGTCCTAGTATGGCTAGAGGGGGGGTGAATAGCCTATTTAAAAATCTACAAATCAACTAGAGCAATTTGATTAGCATGACAAATAGCATAATGCAAACTTTCTCTAGCTCTACAAGGGTTGCAAGCCACCTATCCAACAATTCTAGTTGCAATGATTACTTAAGCACACAAACTTGCTACTCTCAAGAGCTCAACTAGATGAATGTAAACAACAAAGCAAGCTCTCAATTCTAATTACTCTAAAGAGCTTGTATCAACTAGTTTGCAAGAATGTAATCAAGTAAGTAGGATGATTATACCACCATATAGGGGATGAACCAATCATAAGATGAAGATCAATCCAATCACCGGGAGAATGCAAATGAGAAGAGACAATCGATTTTCTCCCGAGGTTCACGTGCTTGCCAACACGCTACGTCCCTGTTGTGTCGACCAACACTTGGTGGTTCGGTGGCTAAGAGGTGTTTCACAAACCTCGTCCACACGATAGGACACCGCAAGAACCGACCCACAAGTGAGGTAACTCAATGACACGAGCAATTTACTAGAGTTACCTTTCGGCACTCCGCCGGGGAAGGTACAACTCCCCTTACAATCACCGAAGGTGGCCACGAACAATCACCAACTCGTGCCGATCCTTCACCGCTGCTCCAACCGTCTAGGTGGTGGCAACCACCAAGAGAAACAAGTGAAATCCGCAGCGCAACACGAATACCAAGTGCCTCTAGATGCAATCACTCAAGCAATTCACTTGGATTCTATCCCAATCTCACAATGATGATGGATCAATGATGGAGATGAGTGGGGGGGCTTTGGTTAAGCTCACAAGGTTGCTATGTCAATGAAAATGTGCAAGAGTTTTCCCTTGAGCCGGCCATGGGGCTATAAATAGAGCCCTAATCAAATAGAGCCGTTATACCCCTTCACTGGGCAAAACGCGCTCTGACCGGACGCTCTGGTCATACTGACCGGACCCTGGACTCAGCGTCCGGTCTCCCGATGGACGCCACGTGTCACTAGCTTCAAACGCTGTTCGTCAGATTCCAACGGCTACGAAACTGACCGGACGCACCGGCAAAACTGACCGGACGCTGAAGCCTCAGCGTTCGGTCATTTCCAGTAAGCTCCCCGAGGCGTATTTCTTCGACCGGACGCCTCCGGTCCAGCTTAACCATATGCAGACCAGCGTCCGGTGCAATACCCTAGGTACTGTGCCGACCGACCAGTTCGACCGGACGCATGCTGCCAGCGTCCGGTGCTTTCAGACCCAGCGTCCGGTCAGTTGACCGACACCAGCGTCTTCGCGACTAACTCATTTTCACTTCTAACTTCTTCACCCTTGATCCAATGTGCCAACCACCAAGTGTATCACCTTGTGCCAACCACCAAGTGTATCACCTTGTGCACATGTGCACATGTGTTAGCAAGTTCAAGGGTGTTAGCACTCCACTAGATCCTAAATGCATATGCAATGAGTTAGAGCATCTAGTGGCACTTTGATAACCGCATTTCGATATGAGTTTTACTCTTCTTAATAGTACGGCTATCTATCCAAAATGTGATCACACTCACTAAGTGTCTTGATCACTAAAACAAAATGGCTCCTACATTTTATACCTTTGCCTTGAGCCTTTTGTTTTTCTCTTTCTTCTTTTCCAAGTTTAAGCATTTGTCCATCACCATGCCATCACTTGGAGTGGTGCTACCTATCTCATAATCATCTTGATAAACTAGGTTAGCACTTATGGTTTTATCAATTATCAAAACCAAACTAGAGCTTTCACCTGCTGCCGCCACGAGCCGAGCCCCCGTGGCCTCGTCCGCTTCTCCGCCCAGCCCTTGTTTGGGCAGAGCATGGCTCCGCACGTGGTCCTGGCCTAGGCGCGGCCTTCAGCTCTGACGGCGGCGGCTCTAGGTGGGAGGAGCAGAGCAAGGCGGGGAAGGGAAGGGGAAAAAAAGAGAGCGAGCAAGCAGAGGGAGAGATATGGAGATGGAGCAGGGGAGAGCACGGCGGCAGCGGCGCGCGGCGCGTGCGAGGTGAGGGCGGCGCGAAGGCTGACGGCGTCAGGTGCAAGCGACGGCGGTCGCGGCGGCACTCCACTCCAGCACGAGGCCGGTCGGAGCTCCGGTGCGAGCTAACCGGGTGGCTCGCGGTGACGGCGCCCGACATGGAGGAGAGCAGGGTAAGGGAAAGAAAAGCAGGGTAAGGAAAAGAGAAGCAGATGGGAGAGGCTGGCCAGGAAGAGGGAACCAGCAGAGCAGAGCACGGCGACGGCGGTGATGTTGACGGCAGCGGCTTCAGCTCAAGTGGTGGGAGCTCACGGCGCGGGACAAGGCGAGGCCTCCGCAGCCATGGCCGGCTTTTATAGCCGAGGGGCGGCCGGGTTCGCCGGAGATATTTGCCGGCAATGGGGCAGGGCACAGCTCAGCGACAGCTGTGGTCCTCATCCGTTGGCGTACGATGTCAACGGTGGGAGGCGGTTGGTCGGCGGTCGTGGCACCCCGGCGGCCCCGCCTGCTCGAGTGCGCCTTCACGGCGCACCATGGACAGGAAACAGAAAAAAGAGATAGGGAGAGAGGAAGAAGAAAGCAGCAGGGGCAAGAATGTCATTTCACCGCTGTTCTCTCTCCTCAACCAGCTGTAACTGCCACATTGTCAAATCATGGCCTAATTAGGCTTAAAAGATTCGTCTCACAAATTAGACGCAATCTGTGTAATTAATTATTTTTTAGTCTATATTTCATATTCCATGCATGTGTCCAAATATCCAAGATAGGTACTAAACTTTAAGGGAAGGAACTAAACAATGTCTTAGCTGTAGCGCCTTTTTTAAAGGATTATAAAATCCATTTTTGTCCCTTGTTTTTGTCTAATTTTAACCCAACTACAACATCATCTAATTTTGACAGCTCAACTGTCTAAATCCTTTTAATTTTGACCCAGAGCTATCTAAAAACCGCTCAAAACTGTATCTTAGGTCAAAGTTGAACGGTTTTAATATTTGAGGTGCCAAATTTAGACAAAAGCAAGAGTTGAGTAACAAATATAGACCTAATTAAGTACTTTAGTTTTTTTAGATATTTATGAAAAGTTTTATACCTTTAGATTTACTTATTAATAAATAGTTATATGTATTAAAATATGTATCTACACATTATGAGATTTTTTATCATAAAAAGAATGACAACTTTTGAGTGTTTTTAGTGGATTTTTATCACAAAATGTTTATCTACACATTATCTAATAAATATTTTAATACATGTAAATATTTATCAATAAGTAAATCTAGATAAATATTTTTTTATAAATGTCTAAAAAAACTAAAGTACTTGATTAAGTCTATTTTTCCCCCTTAACTCTTGCTTGTCTAATTTGGCACCGAAACTATCAAAACCATTCAATTTTAACACCCGAGGCGGCTTTGACAGTTGAAGTGTCAAAGTTAGACGGTTTACAGTCAGGTGTTAAAAGAAGGGCCAAAAATGGACTTGATCCCTTTTTTCAAATAATCATCAAAATAAAATACTCCCTGTCGCTGAAAAAAAATAATTCCTAAAGTTGTCTTAAGTCTATTTTTTTAATCTTTGACTGCATTTATACAAACAAGTACAAATATTTGTGACACCAAATAAACATATTATAAAAAAAATATAGTTTATAATAGATTTAATTATATTAATTTGGTATCATAAATCATGTTGCTCTTTTCTATAAATCCGATCAAACTTAAATGAAGATTGATTAAAGACAACTATAGAAATTGGTTTATTTAGCGACGAAGCGAGTATATAAAAATTGAACATACCTATTTTGCCAAGGTTAAAACGTCATTTTATCCCCCACTTAATACCGTTAGAGGTCTAATCTGATGAAATGGCCATATGAGGAACCAAAGTAGGATTCGAGGCTACGGGCCTCTTCGGGACATAGGATTTTCAAAAACATAGGAACAAGAAAAGCATACGGTTGAAGTTGCATGTCAATTGCAATCCTACATAAATTGAAAATGCAAAAAAAAAATCTAAAATAGGTAACTTAGAACCTATAAATGAGCTAAGAAAGGAAGCCCAACTTTTTTAGGACAAAGGAAGGAATTTTGTCTTCCAAAAGCTGAACCAAATACGGGCATAGGGCCACTTTGGTAGAGCTCTCATTACTGATTCTTAGGTTTCACCTCTTGATTCTCCGAAGGAGTTATTCTGGTGGGGGAGCAAGGTGGGGAGCAGGTGAGAATCAATTCTGAAGTGATTCCTATGGCAAATAAATTGAGAAGAGTGGGAAGGGATGGAGAGCGATTTTTTTAAGCTCTCGGCTTATAGTGTAAATGGAGAAGTAATTCTCGTCAGCTCTCCACCAGGATATATAACCGTGGTCTTAGGGTATGGAGCCGAAAATATATCTTTTTCATATATTCCACCGCTGCCCACTGCTCTTTTACTTTTATCCAATTAACCACTAACAGTAAAAAGAGTAAAGCCCTGGCGTGTAGGGCAGTCTTTTCGGGATATAACACGGAGAGATATTGAACTGACTGCTACAAGACAACAGGTCACCTTACCAGCTCAAACGTAACGGCATTAAACCAAAGCATGTATATGCTGAAGGGACATTAATGGTCCAGATTATAAAACAAACCTTCATGATCTCTGTGCAGAAGAAATGACAGTGAGATGATGTGCCAGATACAAACTAGATATTTAAATTGTCCGAACAATTTGTGCTGCCATTTCTCACACATTCGTGCGACTATAGAAGCTTATAAGTGACATGACACACCCAATTACACGTAACACAAGAGGTGGCAACCTTGTTGGCAGCGAACTTTAGCCTTGCATTTCCTTAAAGTGAAAGATGGTAGATCCCTTGAAAACCCAAAATTTCTAGCGCCTCATTTCAGAAATCAAAATCTTCACAAAAATGAAAGGCGGTACTCAGAGCTAATTGTTATCTATAAGATCAGAAATTCAGTTACTAAAACTGCAGGAAATGGCTTTCTTGAATAGGAAATTCAATCGACTAACAGTCAGCCTAGCCTGATAGAAATGTTCAAATAACCTGACAATGAATGAAAAAACATGATCAATTGTTTGACACATTGTTTTCAATCTAACCATGATACACTCAACAATTTCAACTCCGAACTAGAATCCATCTAGGCAAACTACCCTTTCAGAAGAATGCAGAACATGCATGTTTTCTGAATACAGAAAGTTTGAATTTTCAGGAGAGAACATTTGATAGCTTGCTTTCAGGTCTAGCGGGAAGTGGACACATTCTCAGATTAGTGCAACCTGCTATCTGTGGAAATAAAAAAGACAAATTGAAACCGAAAACATGTGGATTTCTACGCTCTTAAAACCTGATAAAAGTGTCAGAGAAAAATACATAAAAACGTAAAAATAGATCTGGCACATTACTATAAGCTATGAACAAACTTCTAGCCACAGTGAGGACTGAAGAAAAGCTGCAACGTAAAGATACCACAGAAATGATTGTGACACATATGACATATCTGAAAGAGGTAACAAATGTATGCTTAATCAACAAAAGTATGGAGAAGCAATAATAGTTCCTTGGATAATCAAATGCATGAACAGGCTTGTGTAAAGGATTGAGTGAAAGCTGATTTAATCAATAGTGGTAGTGCATATAACCGATGATAAACTGTAATAACTAAGTAGCCTTCAAGAGAAAAGGGAGGCCGCAGAACACTAGTGTGTGAGAATGTTACACTGTTACTACTTGGAGCAATTAAAAACTGATATTTGTTCTGTTGTTCAGTACTAACAAGCGAGCCAAATATGGTAAGAACAAAGTCAAACAGTCAGAACTATTCTAGAAGTCAACATAAATGTCTCAATATCTATGCAATATGTTCAACTCGATAACTCCATGTATACGTAACTTTGAGATTTTATTTGCCAACTAAATGTCTATGCAGTGGCAGCAGTGCAGGGTGTTCATTTGTCAATAATTTTGCAGTGAACTTTCAGGTAGAAGCATGAGGAAAGTTGCTAATTAGCTTACATATGTTGAAGGTACACAGGAGCTTCAAAATTTTGAGAACTCTCTCATCAACAGCCTGACACTTGACTTTGACTATGTTAAGGTGTTCTGAAATTGTAGTTGATTGCTCCATTGGACTGATGCTTCCTTTCATATCCACTTCATACTTAGGCCCCTGTAGTGAACAAAAACAAATGTTCAAAATCAATCAGCAGTGTAAATGTTCTAATACTATATAGCAACTTTCCATTTATAGAGTACATATGTGCCTCAGAAAAAAGTTCAAGAGTAAGCTCCTCAAGAACAGGTGAGTGTTGAAGAATACAGACTAATGGGCCAAAGTCATCAGGCATACACCAATATTCATTGAGCACCAAGGTCTTTAACTTGCTAAACACAGGGCACCATCTTAAATCCCATTTGAAAAGAACCTGGAAAAACAGCATGAAAAGAGGATGGAATGATGTTCACTGTGAGCATATGGTTTGAGTTTAATAAACATGGTTGGTAGCAATGCATGCAAAAGGAAAGTCATGTCTAACTGACATCTATCAATGTGCTTCAACGGTGTAGACAATGCTTTAGAAATGAGGTTATGACTCAGCAATCACTTATCAATATAAAAAGGCAAAGTGTAAGTATACCGTACCGAGTCAGATGTAGTACACATTAACACCAAACTCTTAGCTTTTGATAAACCTTTGAAAAGCACACAACTGTTTCCAGTGGCATCACGAGCACTTTCACATGACTCGCAAAGACAACCAAAAGGTCACAGAAGTACCGATAATCCTCGGTTATCCGGACAAATGCCTCCACTAATAACGGCATGCTGTCGAGCATGGGACTTGAGAACCGAGGGTCATCTAGGCGCAGTGAAACCAGATTAGGCGCATAAATGCAAGTGCGGAAATCACAATGGAATTGGGAGTCCGTGATGCTTAGATGCTTTAGGGAGTCGGACGATATCTTCTTGCCCATCAAGAAACTACAGGCAGCTCTAGATATTCCAAGGCCGGGCAGCTGGATAAGTCAAGAAAGTTGCTGTGGAGCCATACACTGCACAACTCTAGCCTGGTCAGGTGCTTAGAGATAAGAGGCAGATCATGTAGCAGAAGATAGTAATCCCAATGGATACGGAGCGTGAGATCATGTAGAGATAAGACGTGACTTTGCACGATATAACGTGCTAGAGCCAGAAGTTCACCCGTCGGAGTCGTCGTCCTGGAACTGGCCCAGCCTAAAGTCGCACGTGTCCAGCGGTGAACCTCTGCGGAGGAGGAGCAGGTGGTCCACCAACTCCTGGTACTCCTCCACCGGCGGCGGGTCATGTACGTTGTGGCCGAGACACCCGACGCACAGGCCTGGGGCTGAAATCCAGAGGTGGCGCCAGCGGCGGGCGAGCACGCACGTCCGCACGGCCTCCGGCGCCAGAAGGAAGCCAAGGATGTGTGTTCCAGGACGCCGTCTGGTAGGGCGTCGCTGCTGCCTCCGCTGCCGAGCGCTGGAGGCACAACTCTCTTGCTACTTTCCCCTGGATGCATTCTGCCGAGCAGGTGGCGGGCGTCGACCATGAAACGATCAGCAGACTCGAGGGGAGGGTGCGAATGGGAACCAGCAGGAGGAGGGGCTTTGACCTGTGGTTACCTCAACTTGACGGCGGCCACCCCAGGACGTGTAGCTTGGACGAATCAGCAGAGATTTCAGGCGAAGATGCTGCGGAATCAAGAAACGATATCATCACACGCGAGACGGCGAAGGAGACGCGAGACTTGAGGAGAGGGTGCAAACTGATCAGAGGAGGAAGATGGAGCAAGGGCGCACGGATTGGATGGGCGGCCACCTCACCTGATGACCTGACGTCCTGACCGGCGGCAGCTTGGTCTGCGATCTCGCGGCAAGGAAACCCGAGGCCTGGAGAAGTGTTGAGCGTAGTGGGGTGGGGAAAAGAGTGAAGGAAGACGACCGTTATTCATCCGGTGGGAGGGTACGAAGCCACGGTAGCGGGAAACTAGACACCGACAGGTGGGCCCATATTTTGTGACCCCGCACGTCAGGGAACGAAAGAAGGGTGGCAGACCACCAATCGCTGCATCATTAGGATGGTCAACACTTCCGGGGAAACCACAATTTTTTTTCGATTCACTTTCTTTTTGCCGTTGATTCATCCGTGTCAGCCGAGCACCGCCAACGGCTAGAGCTCCGCCCGAGTCTTCAACGACGCCAAGTCTCCAACGGACTCGTGCGCCATGGCCGCACACTCGCCAACGTCCTCGACCGCAGAGCATGCGCTCCCGCACGCATGTGCGCCCGGTCTCCACGGCGCCCACGCTCTCGCTTTGCACGCATAGCTGCTCGCGCATGTATAGCCATGGCCAAAGGCCACTCTGTATTCCAATATATGTACACCACCTGTGATCAATACGATGCATCCAGTTGTACAGTTCCATTCTACATAGTATCAGATTTCCAGGTTCTCTTCCAGAGTCCCTAAGCCACATCTTCTCTTCTGCTCCAATGGCTCCTTCCACCCACTCTGATTCCTCCTCCGCGGATGGTTTTTCTGTCGCCCCCGCCTCGGCCTCCCAAATCCAAGGCATCTCCATCCGCCACCATGTCCATGTCATCCTTGATATGGATGAAGGCAACTACGGCCAGTGGCGTCACTTCTTCGACTCCGCCCTCGGCAAGTTCGGCCTCGAGGGCCATGTTCGTTCTACTACCCCCGACGCCGACCGTGATGGCGAGTGGCGCATGGTTGATTCATGCGTCGTCAACTGGATCCTCGCCACCGTTTCCGAGGGCGTCTTCGAGACCGTCCGCCATGATCGCCACGATGCCTTCACCCTATGGAACGCCGTCGCCGGGCTCTTCCAGGACAACGAGATGCAGCGCGCCGTGTACTTGGAGGCCGAGCTACGTTCCCTGCAGCAAGGCGACATGACGATCAGCGCCTACTGCACCAAGCTGAAGCGCCTCGCCGATCAACTGCGCGACATCGGCCACCCGGTCTCCGAACCCAGCCAGGTGCTGAACCTTCTCCGCGGCCTCAACCCGCGGTACCGCTACGTCAAGCCGGTGATCACCTCCAAGTACCCGCCGCACACCTTTCAGAGCGCCCGCTCCTTCCTCATCCTCGAGGAGCTCAGCTTCCGGCACGACGCCAACGCCGAGGCTGGGCAGGCCCTCACCGTGACACACGGTGACCGCTCCAACGGGTCCTCCAACCCTTCCGGGCATGGCGGCGGGATCGGCTCCACCGACGGCAACACCGGCTCCTCCGCACCGCGCAACAACCGCACCAACAACGGCGGCGGCGGCAACCGATCCAACAACCGTTCTGATCAGCGCCGTAAACAAGGCAACGGCGGCGGGAACACGCGCTCCACCAACTCCAACACCCAGACCGCGCCCTAGACCGTGGGATTCAACCCGTGGCAAGGCATGGTGCAGGCATGGTCTATGCCTTTCCGCGCTCCCGGCGCGGGGGTCTTGGGTCCGCGACCGCCGTTCTAGCCTCAGCAGGCGATGATGGCCTCTCACCTTCAGCCGCCGTCGCCACACGTCTCCAACAACTTCTTCGACACCGGGGGCCTCTACGCTGCTCTGCACTCTGCCGGCGTCCCACATCACCCGCAGAGCACGTTTGACTGGTACTTCGACACCGGTGCCACGTCGCACATGTCCTCCAACCCCGGTAATCTTCCCTCCCATACTCTTCGTCCTTCCTCATCCTCCATCACAGTGGGCAATGGTGCTCGGTTGCCAGTCACTCACCAAGCACACACTGTCATTCCCACTGCCACTTCTCCTTTACATTTGAATGATGTTCTTGTTTCTCCTTCACTCATCAAGAATTTAATCTCCGTTCGTCGTTTAACTCGTGATAACAATGTTTCCAATGAATTTGACCCCTCTGGTTTCTCCATAAAGGATCTTCCTTCCAGGGAGGAGATGCTCCGATGTGAGAGCAGCGGCGATCTCTACCCCCTCCGCCTTCCACCTCATCAAGCTCTCACTGCATCATCGACGGCGTCTCTGTGGCATCAGCGGCTCGGACATCCCGGCCAACCAGTTACATCTCAAGTTTTACAAACTTTTCCTTTTCAATGTAATAAGGCTGATGTTCACTCTTGCACTTCTTGCCGCTTAGGCAAGCAAACTCGTTTACCTTTCAGTAATTCAGCATCACATATTTTTTCCCTTTTCAAATAGTGCATTCAGATGTCTGGACTTCTCCCGTTTATAGCCACTCTGGATATAAATATTATGTTGTTTTCCTTGATGATTATACACACTACCTCTGGACCATCCCCCTGCGCAACAAGTCTGACGTTTTCCCCACCATTCACGCGTTCATCTCATACGTTCACACCCAATTCCGCCTCCCCATTCTTGCTTTTCAGACAGATAATGGCCGCGAGTTTGATTCATATGCCATGTGCCTCCTTCTGTCCTCTCTCGGCATTCAGCTGCGTCTCTCATGTCCCTATACATCGCAGCAGAATGGCAAGGCGGAACGCATCTTGCGTACCACTAACGATTGTGTGAGAATTATGTTGATTCACAGTGCAGCTCCCCTGGCGTTCTGGGCCGAGGCTCTCGCCACGGCCACGTACCTGATCAACCGGCGCCCGTGTCGCGCCACAGCCTCCACGACGCCGTACTCGCTCCTCTTTCGGCGTGCCGCCCGCCTACGACGAGCTCCGGGTGTTCGGGTGCCGCTGCTACCCCAACATGATCTCCACGTCCGCGCACAAGCTCGCAGCGCGCTCAACTACGTGCGTCTTCATCGGGTACCCGGCCGATCACCGCGGCTACAGATGCTACAACATCACCACCGGCCGCGTCATCACGTCCCGGCATGTCATCTTCGACGAGGACGTCTTCCCCTTCTGCGACCTCGACCTCCGTTAGCCTGCGTCAAGTTCATCCCCTCCACCAACTCTGCCTGAGGACGACGCGCCGCCGCGTCTTGTCACCGAGCTGCCGCACCATCCGACGCGGGCACGGACTGTGCGTTCGGGAGGCGCCCCCGAACAGTCCGTAGCCACCCCGACATCGACTACGGCATAACCTGTACCTGCTCCGGCTCCCGCGGCATCGACTACGACATCGCCCACGACGTCGCCCACAGCGTCACCCACGACGTCACCCACGACCTCATCCCCGATCGCACCATCGCGCCCACCAGTGACCACAGGTCACCCGATGGTCACTCGAGCGCGTGACGGGATCCACAAGCTGAACCCCAAGTACGCCTTGGCGGCCACAGGAACGCTTTCGCCGGTGCCTCGCAGCGTCCGCTCGGCTCTCAAAGACGACAACTGGTACACGGCCATGAAAGCCGAGTACGACGCACTGCAGGCCAACCAGACCTGGACCCTCGTTCCCAGGCCACCCGGCGCTCCCATCATCACCCGGGAAGTGGGTGTTCAAGCATAAGATGAAACCCGACGGCACCCTTGAGCGTTACAAAGCTCGATGGGTCCTCCGTGGGTTCACTCAATGACCCGCCATCGACTTCGGCGAAATGTTCTCACCGGTGATCAAGCCAGCGACTATACGCACCGTCCTCACGCTCGTGGCGTCCCGCAAGTGGCCGGCTCATCAACTCGATGTCTCCAACGCCTTCTTGCATGGCAACCTGCAGGAACAAGTCTACTGTTAGCAGCCCACGGGCTTCGCCGATCCTGCACGGCCGGATCACGTCTGCCTCCTGTCACGCTCCCTCTACGGCCTCCGGCAAGCTCCTCGTGCGTGGTTCGACCGCTTCGTCGGGCACGTGACCTCGCTCGGCTTTGTATAGTCGAGAGCGGATACGTCTCTCTTCGTGTACAACCGCGATGGTGCCCAGGCGTATCTCCTGCTGTATGTCGATGACATGATCCTCTCCGCATCATCGACTGGACTTCTTCAGCACATCGTCAAGCGGCTGCAGGACGCCTTCAAAGTGAAGGACATGGGGCCCGTCCACCACTTCCTCGGCATTGGTGTTCAACGCACAGGCAACGGCTTCTTCCTCTCCCAGACGCAGTACACCGAAGACCTGCTGGAGCGCGCAGGTATGGCAAACTGCAAATATGTCGCTACTCCGGCAGACATGAAGAGCAAGGCTTCGGCAACAGACGGCACCCTCATCGACGACGCCACCTCCTATCGGAGCCTCGCCGGTGCCCTGCAATATTTGACGATCACCCGCCCCGACATCGCATATGCTGTGCAACAAGTTTGCCTTCACATGCATGCGCCGCGGGATGTGCATCTCACCATGCTCAAGCGTATCCTTCGGTACGTCAAGGGCACCGCTCATCTTGGCATTCAACTGCACGCCATTTCCTCGCCGACGATCACTGCCTACTCGGATGCGGACTGGGCTGTATGCCCGGACACGAGGCGATCTACATCGGGCTTCTGCGTCTTCCTTGGCTCATCCCTCATCTCGTGGTCGTCTAAACGACAAACCACGGTATCGAGGTCGAGTGCCGAGGCTGAGTATCGCGCCATAGCCAATGCTGTGTCCGAGTGCTCATGGCTACGCCAACTCCTCGGCGAACTTCTGTACAAGGTGCCCACGGCAACGGTGGCGTTCTGCGACAACATCTCCTCGGTGTACATGTCCAGGAACCCAGTCCATCACCGACGCACCAAGCACATCGAACTTGATATACACTTCGTCCGGAAAAAGGTAGCCATTGGCGAGCTCCGCGTCACGCATGTACCCAGTGCGCGACAGCTAGCCGATGTGTTCACCAAAGGTCTCCCTTCGGCGCTCTTCTTCGACTTCAGGGACAGCCTCTCCGTCACGACTGCTGACGTCGATACTACGGGGGGGGGGGGGGGGGGGGTTCAGCGGAGCACCGCCAACGGCTAGAGCTCCGCCCGAGTCTTCAGCGACGCCAAGTCTCCAACGGACTCGTGCGCCATGGCCGCGCACTCGCCAACGTCCTCGACCGCAGAGCATGCGCTCCCGCACGCATGCGCGCCCGGTCTCCACGGCGCCCACGCTCCCGCTTTGCACGCATAGCCGCTCGCGCATGTATAGCCATGGCCAAAGGCCACTCTGTATTCCTATATATGTACACCACCTGTGATCAATACGATGCATCCAGTTGTACAATTCCATTCTACAATCCGTCACTTATATCATTAGAAAATACAAGAAATCCATGCCAAATCAAGGACTTTGAACTTAGGCAGCTTCGACAACAAGAAAGAGCTACATTAATTTGCATATGCTGTATAATTTCGTTTCACCGTAAAGCGACCAAGTATATACAAATTAGAAGAGAGTTTGGCATGATTCTCAAAAGCAGTAATGGAGGGTGTAGATATATAGAGGCAAGATCTATCTCGTGGAGATTTGCGACTGATGAGACTCTAAGGTTGTGTTTGGTACTTTGGTTTCGAGAGAACGAGACAGTTCCATCTTAATTTTATAGGAAGGGACGGTCAAATCTCTTTGTTCCGTTAAGGGTACGAGGTTTATCTTTGTTTTCTATTCGGTTGGAGAGACACGTAGAGAGAGGATGGACGGGTTGTTCCTCGTCTGTCATCCACCATCAGCAAGGGACTCGACTGTCAGCCACAGCAAGGGGAGCGGAGAGGAGGTCCGTGGGCTCGCTCATGGACCGAGCACAAAGAGCAGTGGGCTCCATTGACAGCCACCATTGGGCCAAGAGTGCTGAGCTCACCTCACCCATGGATGACCGCCACCGCACTAGGAGAAGCAAGATCTGGCTTGCAGGTAGGGTATGTATGACAAAAAGCACAAGGACGGGGAACACCCGTGCCACCAGCAGGGTCGCCATTGCTCAAAGGAGCCCGAGCTCACCCATGGACAAGACATCCATCGATGTCGCAACCTAGACCTCACCCTGGCCACAAGCTCCGCATTGGAACTCCAGAAGTTTAGGAGTCGAATATGCAATTTGCATACCAGAACCGAGATGAGAACTATAGAAAGGTTTAGAGAGTGCAATGTGCAATTTGCAAGCACAGGGGCTCAGATGAGAATTTGAGACAAATTTAAGGACCACCAGTGAAATTTATTCTTAATGTGCTGATTTTTTCTTCTCCATAGCAATACACATGCACAAACCTAGTTGAATTAAAAAAAAAACTGACAAAGCATAAGTAAATAAAAGGGTAGCTCACATAGTAACACCGAATTTCAAAATCCTTTTTTAATATACGCCTAGCATAATCATACCAATGATTTTACTCCGAGTTTCAATATTACATTACAAAATTTTCAAATGGTTCTTTATCCATGTAAATGGACAATAGTACCTTGCTATTTTGACCAATGGTTTGCAGCAACATTTGTAATTTGCAAGAGAAGTGATGTTCCACACTCTGGGCTGATGAGGAAAATTTTGATAAAAACAACCGCATAATTAATACGAGGAATAAATAAAAATCAAATGAGCAATAAGAATAGCATGACACAATAAACCAGGTCCCAGAATCTAAATATCTAATAAATAAAAGCTTGAGGGAATGCCAATTATACATTGTTCCTGTGATTAGAACCCACATAAGAACTCTTTGTAGACAAATGATTGCAGCCTTGTCACAACATCTTTCGTGCTCAAGATTTACATTTCTGAAATTCAGGAGCCATCTGAATAGTCAGCCTTGTCACAACATTCACTCTTAAATCTTAATCCATATTTGCTGACCCCTACTCAAACACAGAAATCTGCACGAGGCATAATAATTTATGATTTTAGTTCCAGGAGCCATCAGGAGAATAAAAATGTTCAGTTGATAGTGCAAATGAAATACTAGGATGGATTTCAGTGCACGGAAAGGTTTATGGTGCATGCAGCTTAATCTGCTTGTTTCAAGTCTAACTGATTCTAGTAACATGAAACTTAGCCAGAAGCCCAGAAGATTGATTATATTTGATAATAACCATTTCTTAGACTTATTTTCTGACCTTTTCTAGCTTAATCCAACAACAATACCAAGAATGCATCTTGCTAGTAAACTGCTCCCTGAAAAAGCTGCAGAGAACGCTTTTTCCCCCTCACCACACCAGAGTTCAATGTTTCAAAGTTCATAACAAAAAAAAAATGAAACAACGGGAGGTCAAGTAAAGAGATATTACAACCGGATGCTGATAGACAATTACATAGAGTCATACAAACTCGGGATGAACAAAGAGAAGAATCACAAATAAAGCTATAATGCATGGAACTAAAAAAGGTCATGTTTGTGTTATTCTACTGAACTAAGCAGCACGCTCGCATAATCTATTTCTTCTCAGAACTAATCATTTCAGATTTTTTTGTGTCAACATAATCAGCAGTATTAAGCTTTATGCTATGTATATAAAATGCAATTAAATTTAAATAACTATCAGTACAGCAGTCTATATCAGCACAGCTGTCTAATTGCGTTTATATTTTGGGCATCAGCAAATCCAGGGAACCTCAGTCTATATCAGCAAATCCAGTTCTAGAGAAGCTTCATTTCTCACTAAATTTGTGATCCTAACATATGAAATTCATTATTCCTTCCTTTTTTTTATGTGTACGAGAGCAAAATTCAGATTTAGAAACAAATGAAAAAAAAATCACTAGTTGGCTTACATATGCCAAATGTGCAAAGGAACTTCAAAACTTTGACAACATTCGGGCTGACTGCTTTACATTTGACTTCAACAGTCTTAAGGTATTCTGATATTGCCGCTGATTTCTGCATTGAAATGTATCTTCCTTTCATTTCCACCTCATGTTTATGTCCCTGTGGCAAAGGGAACAATTAAACAAGAATGATAATTAACAATAATTTTAATGCTGCTAAAGTAAATAATAAAGTGTCAACCTTCAAAAAAAGTTGAAGAGTGAGCTTCTCTAGAACTGGTGTGTGCTTGAGGATGCAAGTTAGTGCACTGAAGCCAGGAGCCAGACACCAGTACTCGTTTAGTAGTAAAGTCTTCAACTTGCTAAATGTGGGTCACCTTTTCAAATCCCTTGTGAAAATGAACTGAACAAGATACATAAAAGATGAAGCAATGTCATGGTCAAAATGCAAAAATGATGATACAAGAAACCCAATCAGTGGAAAGGCATATGAAAAGACTGTACAAGTGTCTACGGATGCCCACAACTTGATGTGTATAGTGCAGTCAAGTTACACGAGTTGACATAGATCAGTCAAAGAGGAAAAGGGTTTGAAGCGCACCGTTTTTGTTTCAGCTACCAATGCCAAACTCTTAGCTTCTGATAAACCTTCCAGCAGCACGCAATTGTCATTCTCATGTTTGTCACCATAACAATCCTCACAGACCTCAAAACCACAATCCCCATAGTCTGAATAAGTGCAGCAATCTGCAGAGTCATGGATGACTCTGACAATTGCATCCACTAATGATGGCATGCCCTCAAGCACAGGAGTCTTGTACCAGTGATCCTCAAGACGGAGTGAAATGAGACTTGGGGCACAAACATGAGTGCAGAACCTGCAGCTGAAACGGCACTCGCTGATGCTCAGATATTTTAAGGACTCAGACGATGAAGCAGTTGGTAAGAGTCAGATTCTGCAGTGCTGGACAAGAGCTTGTAAAGTTAAAGAGCTTGTCCTTCAAGAGCATGTCTTCAAGATCTAGCTTTGTCAAATGCTGGGAGATGAAAGGCCACCGCTCAAACCAAATCTTTCTAAGATGGAGCATCTGTGCTTCACACTGTATGGCGTGCTTGATCCAGAGCATCACGCGGGGCATGTCCTCATTGCGGTATTCATCAAATGAGAACTCGCACTTGACGAGAGGTGTGAGCCCACGGAGCAGAAACAGGTTGTCAACAAACTCACGGAGCTCATGCACGACATCCCAATCGTCCTCGCTGCACCTGATGCGAAGTCCAGTGGCAAACCTCCATAGGTGGCGCCAGCGCCGGGCGAGCACGCACGTCCGCACGGCGTCCTGAGCCCGGAGGAAGGAGAGCACGTGGTGGAGCACCTCGTCCGGGAGCGCGCCAAGTCGGTCGAAGCCGTCAGCCATCGCCAGTGCCGGGTTCTTGGCATTCTTCTTCCTTGGAGGCATTCTGTCGAACAGGCCGCGAGCGTTTGTCAGCGCCCGGCCTTTGCAGGATACGGAAACACATAGAATCGTTATTTGAGGCGCATTGCAAAAGGGCGAGCGTGCAATGAAAATATGGCGGAGAGGCTTGCAGGCACGACGAATTAGTGTCGCACCTCACTTAGCCGGAGGCCGCAGCAGCTTCAATTCACGCGGAGGCGGAGCAGAGCAAAGACGCCGACGCTAGCAGCATTACGTACGCGACTCACCGTCTCCTTCGGCTCCTTTATTTTCTTGTTTGTGATGTGCTACTGGTGGGCGTGCATCAAATACATGTGCTGCGGTATGCATGGTGGCGTGGCAGAGGTCTAATGTGGCGATGACCGGAATCACGATCGTTGACGTGGCAGGGCTCTGCCGCGCCACCGATCTTGGGGCGGCAGTGCCGCGCCACGGAGCATGGCGCCGCGGGGCCAAATAAATATCGCGAGCGAGCCCCTCGCCCGCACGCACCCCTGTCCGCACGCCCGCCGCCGCGTCCTCCGCCAGCCGCACAGCGCCCCGCCGCCGCGCAGCGCCCCTGCCCGCATCGTCGCCGCCTGCCGCACGCGCCCCGTCATCGCCAGCGCCTGCGCCGGCCGCGCCACGAACGTCGGCGCGTCAAGGCCGCCCGATCCTAAGGTACCTCCCTCTCAATTTCATGTTATTTTGATTGTTATTGATTTATGATAGTTAGTGATTTAGGATAGTTAAGTTAGTGAATTTGTTTATGATTTACGTAGGTAGTTTTTAGGTTTGAGGTTAGGATTTTGGGTTTAGGGATTGATTAGACATTTATTATTTAGTTTATAGTTAGTTATTTAGTTAAGGATTTTGAGTATAGATACTAGTTTACAAATGTCGGTACTTACTAGTGCGTGATACATCGATTTTGATGATTTCATGATGTTTCGTCAAATGCTTATATTCCTAGTGAAGTTGTTTATGCTACTAGTACATGATATGTCTGTTAATTTTACTTTGAATATATACATGTGCTTTCATATTGCATAACAAGTAGTTCAAATTTTGCAATGCTACATAATGTTAATTTGAATACCCTAACGCTTTGTTTATCAATTTGTAACAGGATGGCCCCTCCCACGCAGCACCCGTTGTACCCCATTCTTGAGGTGGAGTACGACGACCAGCACCGAGCACACATCTTGAGTGACAACGACGCAGAGGTGGCCTTGCCTACTTTGAGGCCCCGCACGCACACCAAGGCGCACCAGTAGGACGAGCGTTATGCGTCGTACATACGGCGTGCCGGCTTCTTCGAGCTTGTCCGCGTTGTCAACCACGGTCTTCCGCTCCTTGACCCAACACTACTTACTGCAGTTGTAGACAGGTGCGAGTGCATTCTTTGTACGTAAACTTTTTTGTAATAAATTTGAGGCAACTAACAGTCATTCTATTCTTATAACATGTGGAGGCCTGTGACCCACATGTTCCGCCTATCTTGTGGCGAGATGACCTTGACCATGCAGGACGTGAAGGCTATTTTTGGCCTTCGGTTGGGGGGACTTCCAGTGACAGGGATAGTTGATAACGATCACTAGAGGGAGCTGGTGGTTCAGTTTACTGGTTTTCTTCCACCGGATGACGAGGCTTCTAAGAAAAATAAGTGAGAAATTGAAGCCTATTTAATACTTGCATTGCTTTCCTGCATCCATTGGGTCTCATTTTCTTTGGTAAATTTCAGAAAAACTTTCGGTGTTTCGTCGTCCTAGATCACGGAGCACTTTGATTACTTGGACCCACAGGCTGAGGAGGCTCAGATCGACAGGTTCGCTCGAGTGTGGCTCTGGCACTTTCTTGGTGCTTTCCTCTTCCTAGATGCCTCGGGCAACACCATCAGCTGGATCTTTCTTGACATACTATGCCAGCCGTGGAAGAACATAGCGGCGTACAGCTAGGGCAGCGCAGTCCTAGCATAGACGTATCGACAGCTATGCGTTGCATGTTGTTGCACCTCAGGGTATGTGAACCTTGGAGGTTGCTCGTACATACTCTAGGTTTGGTGTTGGGAACGATGGTCCATTGGGAGGCCACTGGTTTACCGGTAAGTACTTCGGTTCATTATATTCTTCGATATGGTTACATATGATGAGTTTATTAATGGCTAATTCATTATCGTGTTCAATGCAGCAATAGAATGGGCAGGATACACTCACTACAGCTCTGTTTATCTAGACGAAATCAGAGTTAGTTAGAGGGAATGCAAGGCGTAAGTACAGGGAGTACACGGACGGTCTCGATGTCCTAACACAGCACTAGGTTACGCCCTCTTTACTATCATACATGTGTCTTGTTTGATGTACACTATATCACAACCTAACTCAATTACAAAATTTCAGGTGCATTGGTGTCCTTGGGATGCTCTGGAGCTCCAGTACTATCTCAGTCCTATCACTAGGGACGAGTCAGACGAGTATCGCTACGATGTCCCTCTTATTTTCTTCCATGTGGTCAAGATTCACTTGTCCATCAGGGTCTGCAGACAGTTTGGAAGAATGACAGGCTGCCCACCACCGCTTTACTCCACCAACCAAGGATTACACGGGTGTGTTATCGATTAATAACAAAGCTACAATTTAGAGGTGTGTGTGGTATAACTAACATTGTTTTGTTGGAGGTATGACCGCAGGAAGAGGTACAAGACCAAGGATTGGCACGTGACACACAACGCGCACATCCATTTGTGGTAGAACAGGATACGACATCCGGTCCATGCGGGTCCTCCACACGACCAGCATACCTTCGACGAGTTCCTGCAGTAGCTTCACAGGTCTATGAGGACACATATCAAGCCCCCGTACACTGAGGAGGCGATTGACGAGGACTTGGAGGAAGATGTCATCGAAGATGTGTACGACGTTACCACTAGGGAGGACACATAGCTACAGAGAGCCCCGCTTTAAAGATACATGGTAAGATACTTGAATGGTACAATTTGTTATCCTTTTGGTATTAAGTATGTGTACTAAAATTGTCCAACCGCGTTTCTGTACCCAGACGACACAATTGTCAAGGCTATCCAACGAAGCAGCATTTTGGCTTCACGAGTCTAGAGGGCAGGGGCCAGGCGTTCTCGCGGCTTTTGTGGAGGTAAACATAAACTTGTTCATTCCAAAAATATTTCTTTAGTGTATATGTGTTTGGGAAATGCATTAACTTTAACGTCTATTTATGCAGAAGGTGAAGAAGAGCTGTAGGAAGCTAGCTCAGAAGTTGAGCTACATGGACACTCCTTATGAGGAACCGCCACTCCTGGCGCGGTCAGGTGGCATGTCTTCAGCCTCTTTGAGGACACCAGTCGACTCTTCTCAGCCGATGACAGGTGCCACTTCCACGACGCGTACACCACCATATCATAGCGCTGGGAAGGACCCTACAACCAAGGACGACGACGATGACCCCCCAGGCTTTCGCAGACAGCACGACCAGTGGGACGATTGGCCGCAGGATGAGATCGGTATGTCTCAGCTAGGTGGTGCCCCGCTTGGAACCCAAGGAGCCTCACAGGTACTAACAAAGGTAGTTTCTTTAAATACATATGTTCCATGAACTAACGATCATAAAGAATTATAAGTAATCATCCGTATCATATACTTGCAGGGTACGAGCTGTACGCACCATCGACGTGACCATACCGACGTTGGCTACACTCCCAATGTGTTGCCAACAAATCCGAAGAGACAGAGGCGTCCGAGGGATCCTTACACTCCTAGGTCTTAGTTTGTTAGGTCAAACGAATATTGGCGTCCGAAACTTGCGGGGTTATTTGGTTATGTTATGTCAAACCAATAAAAATTTTATGTGGCAGCTTGTCAACTTGCGCACATACTTCATTTATTTGCTTCATATTTGTTTCTATGCATTGCGGCAGCACTACCGACGAGATTATGTAGCAACTAGTTCGGGAACCGGCAGTCCCGCCGTATCTCGATGCCGGTGGCCGGTGTCTTGCGCGAGGGGTCAAGGAAGCCGGGGTCCATGGTCGCGTCGCCGCCAATCCTACAATATGGGGCCAAAAAGCCCAAGAAATAAGTTCCTATAAAAAAATATTCGTTTCAATCCGATCCAATTTTTTTGTAATTGATTAGTTAACATGGTGGTTAACCGTATTATGAAACACGGAAAAAAATCATTGCCTTATCAAATTCTCTATTCGGCCGTGAAACTAATTCAACAAAAGACATAAATAAATCCACTATTGATTTTACGTCAAGCAATACTTAGAATAACTCCCACTATCGGCGCAACGCGTTCCGATTAAACCGTCCAGGTACCGCCGGGCGGGCGGCGGGCGCGGCGGCTAGGTGGGCTTGCTGCTCGGGCAGGTGGGACTGGCCGTGGGGTTTTATTCGGCTCTGTCGCGCCACGGATCAAGGCGTGTCACTGCCGCGCCAAGGTCGATGGCGCGGCAGGCCCTGCCCCATCAGTGGTCAGCTATTCCGGTCGCCGCCACGTCAGCCCTCTGCTGTGCCACCATGCATGGCGCGACACAGGCATTTGGCCGTGCCAGGGCAATAGGTGCGGCCAAAAGTGGTAGTTTTAAAAAACCCGACTGTGTTAGATTTAAAATTAGTTTTCAAAAAGTGTTAAAATTAAAAAAAATCCTGGATGGCTGGCTGCTGCAACTGAGGGCATCGAAGCCTACATTTTTTTATCGGAGTTGCTACCGCCCGCACGTGTGATACAGGCTCTTAGCATTGGACGGTGTAAAATTCATGCTGAAATGTTAGTGTGCGTATAAAAAAATCTCGCACCTCATAATGCTTATCTATAAGTCCGTCCGCACGCCTTAGCCGCCCGCCTCGACGCCTGACCTGCCCATCCACGCACCCCGCCTGCACCCCCGCCTTGTCATGCCCTCGACCGCCGGCCCCCATTGCACCGCGTGCCACGTCCTCCGCCCACCGGTTCGCGGTGCCCCATTCTCCGGCGCCCTATGACTCTCCGAATAGCATGAAACACTTGAATACAACATACGTCTCAAACATATGAAACATCTAGAACATACACTTGCGAAATATGTGTGAAAACATATGCAACATCCAAATGGACACTTCCAACTTCCAACATGAAAACACTTATTCAACAGAAGACTGAAACAAATGAAACATGTTGGAACATACTGTTGCAACATATGTGTGAAAACTAAACGCTTGTAACATGTCTCTAAAACACTTGCAACATATGCAACATGTGTAACATCCCCCGATCTACATTTGTAACATCTATATGAAACAATTGCAACATACATCTGAAACACTTGAAACACTTGTGAAAGGATCAAGATGCCCAAGAGGGGGGTGAATTGGGCTAATTCTAAATTTCTTTGTAATAATTAAACTCTACGGATAGCCCAATTAACCCCTTATGCCTAGAAAGTGTTTCTATTGATCTAACGCGCAAAAATTTAGCACCCTAAGTTCCAATCCTACTCTAGCATGACAATTCTAGGAATGTAAAAGACAAGAATTGAATTGCTCAAAGTAAAGAGAGAAGGAGGAACGCGACGATGTTTTGCTGAGGTATCAGAGAGTCGCCACTCCCCACTAGTCCTCGTTGGAGCACCCGCGCAAGGGTGTAGCTCCCCCTTGATCCGCACAAGGATCAAGTGCTCTCTACAGGTTGATTCTTCGACACTCCGTCGCGGTGAATCACCTATAACTGCTCACAACTTGAGTTGGGTCATCCACAAGCTCTCCGGATGATCACCAAGCTCCCAATCACCACCAAGCCGTCTAGGTGATGGCGATCACCAAGCATAACAAGCACGTACTCTCACTTGACCACGACAAGCTTAATGAGAAGGGTGGATGCACACTTTGATACTCTTGATCTCACTAATGAGGGCTCTCTTTGGGATTCTCAAATCTCAATCACCTCACTAGGACCTTGCTCTTCTTGGCACTCTCAAAGGTGTTTCTCAGCTATTGGAATGAGCAAAAGTACCCCCACACACGAATGGAGGAAGTATTTATAACATGGGCTGAAAAACAAACCGTTATGTGCCTCTGCGGGGTGACCAGACGCTCCGGTCATGTTGACCGAACGCGTTGGTCAGTTCACCCCGAACTCCATTGTTTACAGTGTAATCGGATGCTGGCCAGCGTCTGGTCCGCACTGACCGGACGCGTCCGGTCGAGATTTTCCCTCTTTGAAACCTTACTGGAGTCGACCGGACGCTGGCCCTCAGTGTCCAGTCACTTGATCTCTCAGCGTCCGGTCGCACCAGACGAAAACACCTCGGTCAAATGAACTGACCGGACCCGGAACCAACGTTTGGTCAAACCGGAGCCAGCATCCGGTCAGTATTTGACCCTACATTCACTTCCAACTCTCGATCATACGTGAATGAAGTTTGCTCCATTGGATCTAAGGGCTATTTTGGAGCTACCTAGTGCTAGGATTAGCAAGTGTGCACCACACCTAACCCAATAGACTCACCTAGGTCAAGCTACCCATCCATACCCCCCTTAATAGTACGGTCAAAGGAAAAAAAAGTCCTAAACTACTCTAAGTGTCTCTTCAACTCCAATCGACACTTACAACTAGTCCATCCTTAACCTAGTCGTTCATCCTTTGGAAACCGAAATGATTTCCATTGTAGGGGCATGACCACCATGATAGCCCAATCGATCTCCATTACCATGAACTAACTTAATTTCCTCTGCAAAACATATGTTAGTCATAGTAATCACGTATTGTCATTAATCACCGAAACCCAACTAGGGGCCTAGATGCTTTCAATCTCCCCATTTTTGGTGATTGATGACAATACTACCTCGAGTATGTGAAAGAGTTGAGGTTTTTTGACATGCTTGGTTCATATAAGCTTTTGGCAATAAGAACAAAAGTGTTAGGCAAGCTTATATGACACAAGCCAACATGATGTACTCAAAAAATATGAAATAAGCATGAGTACAAGTAATAAAGCTCATTTGCATTGGAGTGAAACGCAGAAGCAAAGCAAATGAGCATAGCACAAATGATATGACATGTAAATAATTCAAAGTAGAGAGCACACATGTCATATATCACAATTACGTAGATATCACTATCACATAGATATAGTTTGATGCATAAAAGTAAACACACAAATGCATAATAGTGTATTACACATAAAACTCCAAATGTAATAGATAGTCAAAGTAAACTAAGCTCCCCCTAAGTCTAGCATACTCGAACCCTCTCCCCCTTTGGTGTCAAACACCAAAACCTAAGGGTCGGTCGGCGGGGCTGCAGCAGACGAGTCAGGCGTTGAGGTACGAGGAGCAAGCTAAAACTAGGTGACATCATCATCTGAACCAGAGCTCTGAGCTGTCTAACCCTCTGTAGCTAGAAGCGATGCTGAAGCGGTCTAGGTCGGATCAACAGCTGGAGCTGCTATAGACTATGCAGGTATGACTAGAGCAGCTGGCTCTGATGATGCCACTAACGAAGGAAGCGTCTCTGTAGTCTCGGTAATAGGTGCAACTATAGAAGGACCTAGGACATGCAAATATGGTGGAGTAGGCTGCCCTATCAACTCACTGAAGGATGCACCAAGGCTCCTAGATACTGTAGTCTCTGGCACTAGCAGCGAGGAAGTCTGAGCCAGTGTGAAGCCTATCTGGAGAGGTGTGAACTACGGGGCTAGCACTGGCGAAGCGAACCACTGGGACACCTGCTCTGTAGGAGAAGCAAACTATGGTGGTGGCTGTCTTTGACTCTGAAGCCCACTAGGCTATAATGCTAGAGTCATAGAAGTGGTGGCAGGCTAACCAAGCTAGGGTGAAGGTTGTGGTGGTGGAACCCCAATAGCTATCACTACATGCTGCATAAATCCAAGGAGCTACTGCTGCATGGCCTATTGCTGCTGCTGTATGGCCTGCTGCTGCCGCTGAAACTCATCCTATCGAGTCTAGAACTATGCAAACATGGCGGCGGTCTCTTGAGCCTAGCGAACCTGATCCTACCTCATCTGCTCAAGTATGGCAAGTAGAGCGGGGTCTATCTGCGGTGCAGGTAGAGCTAAACTAGAGCTACCGGCCTCATGGTCATGTCGTCGAGGAGGCATCTGAGGTATCTTGTGGTAGTCCTCATCTGAGCTGTCACTAGGGTCGCTCGCGACCATCCCCTCCTGCTGAGCATCCAACTGCTCCTCCTCTATAGCTGTTATGCCCTTGATAGTAGCATCCTGCTGGGCTGTAGTCTCTGGCACCTCTGAACAATGGCGCGGCTGGCTAGGTGTAGTCGGTGTACTATGACGGATCATCTGAGTCAGGTTATATGTAGGGAACTTTGTCGTAGCACCACTATACTCAGCTAACATCTCAGGCGGCCTCACTATAACTGCCCTATGAATAAGAAACGTGATCCAGTGGGCATAGGGCAACTGTCGGTGACCTCTAAACCCCTTAGCAATAGTGTCCTCCATCTCTGATAGAAGGAGATCCCAGATATCAAACACAGTCTGTTGCATCAGATAGTTCAGTAGCCACAACTGTATGCGAGTCAAGCCCTCATGATACCCCATCCTCGGAAGCAGTGTCCTCCTCATAATGGCATCAAGCACTCTAGCAGTGGGAGTAAGATCACTAGGTGTCCTGCTAGACCCTCGCCGAATGGCTCTATGAAGCAGTGGTGGACTAGATCAGTAGGGGGCACCATCCCGCCATGAGGACATCTGGGGGGCATTATCTGTCCATAGCAAATCTCATGTAGCCGGATGGGCTGCTCCTGAAGCCTGAGTATCTCTCCAACCCTAGTGCTCGTCAGCCTATAATCTCTGCCACTGAATGCAAAGTGTATGAATCTATGCTGCGGGTCAATCCAGAGAGAAGCATAGAACTGATGGACCCAAGATGGAACATACAATCCTGTCCATCCAAGTAAGTCTATCAACCCTGACAGGTAAGTAAGGTAGGGGCGAATGTGCTCTCCAGCTGCTGCAACAATAGACTCTATGTTGCACACCCTCTAAGATCTGAAAATAGCTCCACTATTAAGATATACATTGTAGAAATCCTCCTGTAGTGGTGTGTAGAAGCCCTCTGATGCACGCTCATCTCGCCTCGATGGAAACCACTGCTCAAACTCCATAAATCTGAGCTGCTGCATCTGCTTGGCCGTGGCGGCCCTCAAATCTAGATGAGTCACTGGAGGCGGACCCTGTGGTCTGGGCGATGGACGAGAACCCCTCCGCTGTGTATCTGCCCTCGGTGTGACTAGAGCACGAGTATGACCAGAGCAACAAAGTTATGGCTGAGGTGTATGCTCTGTCTCCTGGGCCTGCTATCCCTCCTGAGTCCGCTCTGCTGCCTGTGGCTCCTACTATGACTCTCCCTACGACTGACTCTCATCCAAGATGACTCATCGTCCTGCTACCATGACAGTCCCAACTAGACCACCATGACGGCGCTCAACCTGCTCAAGTGCTTCTATTGTCGTTGGTGGAAGCTGCTGATCTGCAATAACTACACCACTGCGAGCACCTCCTCTCTTGGCATGCTCTGCGACCTCTACAACTATGGCTGCTCTAGCTGTATCTGCATCTAGATACTTGCACTTCTTTGTTGCCAGCTTCTTTGTCGCCTTGCCTTTTGGATCTACAGGCAAGCGAGGCGGACGCCTTGGATCCTCATCACCGGGACCACCTCCAACATTCTTGACGCAAACCATCGGTTGGATCGGAAAAGAACAACTGCCACTGACAAGAAACAACTGCCAACTGTCACTTCCGAGGCTTGGCATCAATCCGTACTCGCGAGCTTGGCCCCGAGTTGACTGACAACTGTAAATAGGACCTTGACGGCACCGACTCGCTGCACGATAGAAGAGAGGATATATAGATAATCTTAATTATTCATCTAGAGATACGAAACCCAAAGAAAGCAAGCAATTAGGTATGAAATTGAATCGAGGGCTTGCTACCTGACGAACCGGCGATCCAAAGAGAGAAAAAAGTGACTCACGGGGAACCACCGGGTTGGCTAGGGTTTGGGTTGCAATGCGGCGAGAAAATGGCCGAGAAGCAGAGGCATGAGGCACTGGTGCTGGAGCGTGGTGGCTTGGCCGCAAGTGCTCGGCGGCGGAGCTAGGCAGCTCGGCGGCAGCGACGCACGGAGGCGCAGCGCGGCGGCGGTGGCCACGCGGGGGAGCGGTGGCGCGAGTGGCGTGGGCGGCAGTGCGTGGAGGCGCAGGCGGTAGCGCGTGGAGGCACGGGCGGTGGCGCACGGAGGTGCGGGGGCACGGAGGTGCGACGGCGTGCGGCGGTGGCGACGAGCAAGAGCGACGCTGAGGCATGGGCACGCGGCGAAGTTAGCGGCTAGGGCGTGATGCGGTGGCTCGAGGATGACAGCGCGGTGTGGATAGATGAAGGTCAATGCACGCGTGTATTATATGAGGTCCCCCGTGGATCAGGAAAGGAAATAGAGATAAGAGATTGATTTCTGAATGTTTCCTATTAACCGGACGCTCTGGTGGCAGCGACCGGATGCTGGCTCCTAGCGTTCGGTCGATTCCAGTAAGGTCCAAAACCTCTAGAATCACGACCGGATGCGTCTGGTGAACCCTGACCGGACGCAGCCAGAGTCCAGTGCAAGCTGTCTTCATCGTCTTTGATCGACCGAACGTAGAGCCACCATCTGACCGGACGCTTGGAGAACACTATTCCAGCGTCTGGTCACTCCTTCGCAACCAGTTCAACTCTTGTGAACTGACCAGACGCTAGACATCAGAGTCCGGTGTAGCATCCGGTCACTCCTTTTCCAGCGAATCTTCAAAATTCTTCATGCTGCCTGTTCCCAATCAAGTCCTAACTCCAATAAGATCCGAATAAACATCAATTGGGACTGATGTGAGTGACATGTCTCAAACCCTCATGTTTTTCAAAAATATTTTGCCTTAGGCTATTATTCTTTTTATGAAAATAGGTAATAAGAGGGCAATTGAAGATAAATGACAAAACAACATTCATGCATATGCAATGCAATACTTGAAAGTAAATCTAGTTGCTTATCAAGTTTGATCCAAGGTTAAGCTTCTTCACACGCTTTACAGTGGTTATCTTAACCATGTTAGACAAGCCCTATATGCATTATCACAAAAATTAAACATATTGTATATTACAATGCAATGCAAGGGACAACACAAGCTCATTTTTTAGTGAAGTTACTAAAATAAAAAACATTGAGCTCATTCCACAATCAACAAAAAGTCGCCTCATCTAGCGGTTTAGTGAAGATATCCATCAATTGATCCTCGGTCCTTACACCTTCTAATGATATATCATTTTTAGCAACATGATCTCTAAGAAAGTGATGGCGGATATCTATGTGCTTGGTGCGAGAGTGTTGAATCGGATTATTTGTAAGTTTTACCGCACTTTCATTGTCGCACAAAAGAGGTACTTTATCTAGAACTACACCATAGTCTAGCAAAGTTTGTTTCATATAAAGTATTTGTGCACAACACGCACCCGCGGCATTGTATTCCGCTTCGGCGGTGGACAAAGCCACACTATTTTGTTTCTTGGAGGACCAAGACACAAGTAATCTACCAAGCAAATGGCACCCTCTAGATGTGCTTTTTCTATCAACTTTGCAACCAGCATAATCCGAATCGGAATAGCCAACTAATTCAAATAAAGCTCCTTTGGGATACCAAAGGCCAATGCTTGGTGTGTGCTTAAGATACCTAAGGATTCTTTTTACGGCAATTAAATGAGTTTCCTTAGGATTAGCTTGAAATCTAGCACACATACACACACTAAACATGATGTCAGGCCTAGATGTGGTTAAATATAACAAGCTACCAATCATAGAGCAGTAGAGAGTTTGATCAACCGTGTTACCTCCCTCATCTAGGTCGAGATGTCCATTAGTTGGCATTGGTGTCTTGATTGGCTTACATTCATCCATCTTGAATCTCTTGAGAAGATCATTAGTATATTTCTCTTGAAAGATGAAAATCCCTTCTCTCATTTGCTTGACTTGAAAACCAAGAAAGAATGTAAGCTCTCCAATCATTGACATCTCGAACTCCTTCGACATCAATTCACCAAACTCTTTACAAGAATCTTCATTTGATGATCCAAAGATGATATCATCAACATACACTTGACAAATGAAGATATGCCCATCAAGCTTCTTGGTGAATAGTGTGGTGTCGACCTTTCCAATGGTGAAGCCCTTCTCAATAAGGAAGTTCCAAAGGCGCTCATACCAAGCTCTTGGGGCTTGCTTAAGCCCATATAATGCCTTGGACAACCTATAAACGTGATTAGGATATCTAGGGTCTTCAAACCCAGGAGGTTGATCAACATAGACTAGTTCATTAATAAAGCCATTTAAAAAAGCACTTTTCACATCCATTTGATATAGTTTCATTTCACGATATGATGCATATGCAAGGAGGATATGGATGGCTTCTAATCTTGCAACCAGTGCAAAGGTCTCTCCAAAATCCAAACCTTCAACTTGAGAGAACCCCTTTGGAACTAGTCTTGCCTTATTCCTCACAACTACTCCTTGATCATCTTGTTTGTTGCAGAACACCCACTTTGTTACAATGACTCTTGCACCTTTTGGCTGCTCTTCAAGAGTCTAAACTTTATTGCGGGTGAAGTTGTTCAACTCTTCATGCATTGCATTTATCCAATCCAGATCTTGAAGAGCTTCTTCTATCTTAGTAGGCTCAAAGCAAGAGACAAAAGAGTGATGAGCAATAAATGAAGTAAGTTTTTATGAGCGAGTCATTACACCCTTTGATGGACTCCCTATAATGAGATCTTGTGGATGATCTTGTAGAAGAGGTGTATTTCTTCTATTAACCACTTAAGGAGGAGGTTGTGGAGCATCAACATCTTGTGCTTGTATCACCATTTGATTATGGGAGACATGAGTGTCTTCATTTTTTACTCTCCCATCTTTATCACCATCTTGTGGCACACTTGATGAAGAAGGTGGATCAATCACTTGTACATCATCTTCATTATCTTTAGGCTTGATGTCTCCAACCGGAATGTTCTTCATAGCCTCCTTTAATGGTTCATCACCTACATCATCAAGATTCTCATGTGCTCCTTGGGAGCCGTTAGATTCATCAAATTCCACATCATATGTTTCTTCAACCAAGTCGGTGGCATGATTAAATACTCTATATGCTTTGGACTTTGATGAGTAACCAACAAGAAAACTAATATCACAACGTCTTTGAAACTTCCCTAGGTGTTGCCGCTTCTTGTAGATGTAGCATTTACAGCCAAACACCCTAAAGAAGGAGACGTCCGACTTCTTCCCATTGAGCAACTCATAAGGTGTCTTGCCAAGGAACTTTTGAAGGAATAGGCGGTTGGATACATAGCATGCGGTGTTGATAGCTTCCGCCCATAGAGCTTCGAGGGTGTTGTACTCATCAAGCATTGTCCTTGCAAGAGTGATCAATGTTCGGTTCTTCTTCTCAACTACACCATTTTGTTGAGGAGTATATATTGCGGAGACCTCATGTTTGATTCCAACTTCATCACAATAGGCTTCTATGTTTGTGTTGTTAAATTCCTTCCCATTGTCATTACTTATCTTCTTGAGGTTCACTTCAAATTTATTTTGTGCTCTATTGTCAAACTTCTTGAAGCAAGATGCAACTTCGAATTTGTCATGAAGGAAGAATACCCATGTATATCTTGAATAGTCATCAACAATCACAAGACAATAAAGATTTCCTCCCAAACTCTTGTATGTTGTTGGCCCAAATAAGTCCATGTGAAGGAGTTCTAGCACTCTTGTGGTTGATATGAAATCTTTAGTTGGATAAGTATTTGCAACTTGCTTGCCGGCTTGACATGCACTACAAAGCTTGTCCTTCTCAAACTTCACATCCTTCAACCCTCTCACCAAATCATTCTTCATTAGCTTCTTGAGTGAACTCATCCCAATATGAGCAAGTCTTCTATGCCATAGCCACCCAAGTGTTGTTTTGGTGAATAGACAAGTCTTCAAATTTGCATCTTCGGAGGTGAAATCCACTAGATATAGGTTGTCGTATCTAAATCCTTTGAATATCACTTGATCATTATCCTTCTTAGATACAACAACTTCCTTCTTGGTGAACAAGCATTGGAAGCCAAGATCACACAATTGTCCAACAGATAGCAAGTTGAATCTCAAAGAAGCAATATATAGCACATTTGAGATAGAATGATCATTTGATATTGCCACTTTGCCCAATCCTTTAACCTTGCCCTTTGAATTATCTCCAAATGTGATTCTTTCTTGTCCATCTACTTCTTCATCTAATGAGGTGAACATACGAGGATCACCAGTCATATGTTGTGTGCAACCACTATCAATAACCCAATGACTTCCACCGGTCTTGTAGTTCACCTATACACAAGAGATCAAGCTTTAGGAACCCAAACTTGTTGAGGGCCCTTCACCTTCTCAACAAGTGACTTAGAAACCCAAATCTTCTTAGGCCTATTCTTGTTGGGAGGTCCTAAGAACATGACTTTCATCTTTCCACTAGAATCATTTCTAAGCATGTAGTGAACATTGAAGGCAAAAGGTCTAGCATGCTTGGGCAAGGATTGTGGTGGTGGAGTTTGGCACTCATGAGCAAAGTGGCCTTCTTGTTCACACTAAAAACACTTCTTTGTCTTTGGCTTTTGTTGTTGTTGAGCTTGAGCCTTCTTCTCTTTGTTTGCCATGTACCTAATGCCACTTCTATCCATCTTCATGATGGTGTTCATAAGTAGCTCACTTTGAAGATGCTTGCCTCTAGCGAACTTGCTCAATCCAACCTTGAGGTGCTCTTTCTCCAACTTGAGCTTCTTGTTTTCTTCCTTGAGAGCATCATTGTTTTTCCCTTCTTTGAGCTTGTTGTTCTCTTCTTTGAGCTTTTCATTCTCAAGGATCAAACCATCATCATGAACAAGAGTTTCTAGCACTATAGACTTGGTGGTTTTGAGTTCTTCAAAATCTTTCTTGAGCTTTTTATTGTCATTCTTGAGCTTGACAAACTCATCATAATCATCGGCCTCAACCACTTGCTTGCCCTTGCTACTAGAACTTTGCTCAATGCTCTCAATGATCAAATCATCACATGATGTAGCTATATCAATCTTAACAACATCGTTAGTAGCATCATATGGCTCATTGGATAAGAATTCTTGAGCAATAACTAGATTATCATGATTAATCTTAAGAGTAGTATATTCATCTTTTAGCATATTATGGCTAGTGATGAGCTCTTTATGCATCCTCTCAAGTTTATCATGTTTATCTTTAAGCTCTTTCTTAGAAGATTTGAGCTCCTTGAGTTTGGATGACATAGCGTCATTTGCTTCTCTAAGCTCAACACTAGCCTTTTTGGCTATATCACATTTAGCTAAAAGAGAATCATTTTTAGCTTCTAGCTTGTCATTCTTAGCTCTAGTCTTTATAATGATCTTGGAGTATTTATTTAGTAATTTAACAAGATCATCATAAGAAGGTGATTCATATTCATCATCATCACTATCGCTATCATCATTACTAGCATGTTCATCACCACTACTCTCATCATCATTTGATACCTTACGTTCACCCTTGGCCATAAGGTATAGGTGTGTAGAGGATGATGGCGATGGTGGCGGTGAAGATGATGAAGAGTCAATAACAATGGCGGCCACCTTCTCGTTGTCACTATCATCATCGGATGAGCCACTAGATGAATCAATGTCCATGAGCCAATCACCGACGATGTATGTCTTTCCACTCTTGTTCTTCTTGTGGAAGTCCTTCTTGCCATCTCTCTTCTTGTATGGCTTATCTTTCTTCTTCTCATTTTCATCACTTGAGTCATCTTTCTTGCCCTTGTTCTTGTTCTTGAACTTGTCTTTCTTGGGCTTTGTGCATTGGTGAGCTAGATGATCAAGTTCTCCACAATTATAGCAATCCATCTCAGAGATTGGCTTCCTTCTAGAGCTAGTGAAGAACTTCTTCTTTTTGCCATCAAACTTGATGCCACTCTTGTTGAGCTTCTTTAGCATCTTGGCGGTTTTTCTCACCATGAGAGCAAGGCTTGCATCATCAACTTCATCATCACTTGAGCTCTCATACTCAAGCCTTGCTTTGCCCTTCTCTTGACTAGCTTTGAATGCTGAGTCCTTTTCTTTCTTCTTGTTAGAGGATGAGCCATCTTGAGGTATGATGTGCATGTACATCTCATGAGCATTGATCTTTCCCAAGATTTGTGTCGGTGTAGCGGTGGAAAGATCACCTTGATGAAGCACGGCCACAAATATGCCCATATTTGTCGATGGGGAGGACACTCAAGATCTTTCTTACAACATCGGATGGTTGCATTTGAGTTAGTCTAAGCCCATTGACTTCCTCTACAAGAACATTCAAACGTGAATATATTTCATTAGCACATTCTTTAGGAAGCATTTCAAAAGAGTTAAGCTTTTTCATGACAAGATGATAGCGTTCTTCACGCTCACTCTTTGTTTCCTCATGGAGCGCACAAACGTCCGACCATAGTGCATGGGCGTCTTTGTGGTTCCTCACCCGGTTGAACACATCTTTACAAAGGCCTCTAAATATAGTGTTTCTAGCCTTTGCATTCCATTTTTCATAATTCAACTCATCGCCTTGTAGGTTAGTAGCATCCTGAGATTTTGGGAAGCCTTGTGAGGCGGCTCTAAGTATTCAAACATCTAGAGCTTCTAAGTACGCCTCCATGCGAATTTTCCAATATAGAAAATCATCCCCCTCAAAGATAGGAGAAGGTCCATACCCATGAGACATCTTTCTTTAGGCGGTTAAGCCTAAATACGTGAGCACGAGGCTCTGATACCAATTGAAAGGATCAAGATGTCCAAGAGGGGGGATGAATTGGGCTAATTCTAAATTTCTTTGCAATAATTAAACTCTACGGATAGCCCAATTAACCCTTTGTGCCTAGAAAGTGTTTCTATTGATCTAACGCACAAAAGTTTAGCACCCTAAGTTACAATCCTACTCTAGCATGGCAATTCTAGGAATGTAAAAGACAAGAATTGAATTGCTCAAAGTAAATGCTCAAAGTAAAGAGAGAATGAGGAACGCGGCGATGTTTTGCTGAGGTATCAGAGAGTCGCCACTCCCCACTAGTCCTCATTAGAGCACCCGCGCAAGGGTGTAGCTCCCCCTTGATCCGTGCAAGGATCAAGTGCTCTCTATGGGTTGATTCTTCGACACTCCGTCACGGTGAATCACCCACAACTGCTCACAACTTGAGTTGGGTCATCCACAAGCTCTCTGGATGATCACCAAGCTCCCAATCACCACCAAGACATCTAGGTGATGGCGATCACCAAGCGTAACAAGCACGGACTCTCACTTGACCACGACAAGCCTAATGAGAAGGGTGGATGCACACTTTGGTACTCTTGATCTCACTAATGAGGGCTCTCTTTGGGATTCTCAAATCTCAATCACCTCACTAGGACCTTGCTCTTCTTGGCACTCTCAAAGGTGTTTCTCAGCTGTTGGAATGAGCAAAAGTACCCCCACACATGAATGGAGGAAGTATTTATAACATGGGCTGAAAAACGAACCGTTACGTGCCTCTGCGGGGTGACCGGATGCTCTGGTCATGTTGACCGGACGCGCCGGTCAGTTCACCACAAACTCCAGTGTTTACAGTGTGCACTGATCGGACGCGTCCGGTTGAGATTTTCCCTCTCTGGAACCTTACTGGAGTCGACCGGACGCTGGCCCTCAGCGTCCGGTCACTTAACCTCTCAGCGTCCGGTCGCACCAGACGAAAACACCTCGGTCAAATGAACTGACCGGACCCGGAACTAGCCTCTGGTCAGTATTTGACCCTCCATTCACTTCCAACTCTCGATCATACGTGAATGAAGTTTGCTCTATTGGATCTAAGGGCTATTTTGGAGCTACCTAGTGCTCGAATTAGCAAGTGTGCATCATACCTAACCCACTAGACTCACCTAGGTCAAACTACCCGTCCATACCCCCTTAATAGTACGGCCAAAGGAAAAATAAAGTCCTAAACTACTCTAAGTGTCTCTTCAACTCCAATCGACACTTAGAACTAGTCCATCCTTAACCTTGTCGTTCATCCTTTGAAAACCGAAACGATTTCCATCGTACGGGCATGACCACCATGATAGCCCAATCGATCTCCATTACCATGACCTAACTTAATTGCCTCTGCAAAACATATGTTAGTCATAGTAATAATGTATTATCATTAATCACCGAAACCCAACTAGGGACCTAGATGCTTTCAACTTGAAACGTACATACGCAACATAGGGGAGGGGGAGGCTGGGCCGGTCGGAGACGACGATGAGCAGTTGCGCGTTATCATCACTGCCACCAGTGCCAGGCTTGGCTTGACGATGACGGTGGAGGATGAGGGCGAGGAGCGCCATGGCCACTGCGGGAGCTCGGTCACCGGGGGTGGGGAGGGCGCCGCGGCGGGGTGGGGGAGAGCCGGCCAATACCCTGCAACACCGTGACGCCACCTCATGGATCTCGCTGGGGTGAGGGAGAGGGCCACCCCGGGTCTGTGGGATTGGGGGCTCCCGGTGGATGAGGACGTCGGGGTGGGAGAAGGAGCCACCGAGGCGGGGGAGGAGGACGTCAGGGTGGAGGAGGGCGCGCGCCGAGGTGGGCAAGCGAGCCAGTGAGAGAGAGCAGAGCAGTAGGGAAGCACGAGAGAGAGGAGCTCGTCGGGCAGGCGACGCATGCGGAGCGAGACGAGGTGGCCATGAGTTGATTTTGTTATTTATTTAGATGAGCGGCCCGTGCGACAGTGATGTAAAGTTATGATATACGTTACGCCACGTGAAGGGGAGTCGCTGGCGTTGGAGTGTTTGTATCATTACCGTTATTGCCCCACCCTTCTATTAGTACTTTGAGTTTGAGTTTTCCTTTATTTCACTTTTCACACGACATGCAGACAAATTTGGTACGTATATATAAACACCATTAGACAAATAAGGTACTCTATAAAAGAAGATGGCTTAAAAAGGCGTTTTTTGAGCCAGCCAAAAAAAAATACTCATAAATCTGGCCATGGGCAGAGCTAGGTCTAGTATTTTTGGGTTAGACCCGGGGGCATCTAAAAAAAATTGTACAAACGGTGTCAGGATGATCCAAGCCTCTCATTTCTCTATGCCTCATTTCTGTCATCGAGGACGAGCTTCGAAAGGAAAGGTTTAGGCTATCGGCACCGCGGACCTGCAAAGCGCGCGCTATGGTACCGGCCGCACCGCTAAAGCCTACACCGCTCACCTGCAAAGTGTGCGCTACGGTACCGGCCGGTCGATGGACCGCTATTCCTGGAGAAGCTGTGTGCCGTGTGCTACCCGTGACTGTGCATCCCAGGGGGAGAGAGAGAGAGTTGGGGAGAGAGAGAAAGGGGGAGGGAGGGGAATAAAATATGTAATAGTGGATATAGAGTATGTGATAGAGATAACACGGTTGCGGGAGAAATGGGTATAAAGTAGAGAATCTCGATGACTAAAATAGAATATTCCTTTTAAGAGATGGAAATAGAGGTGGACGAGTGCGGATAGCCTTATTCTTTCTCTTTAAACTATTGCAGAAATATATGTTTTCTGCTCAAACTCTAAAATCAGATATCTTACCCCTTAAATTCTCGGACACGTTCAAATTACCTGTATCTGATTTTAGAGTGGTTTTGAAGGCAGATTTGTAGTTTTTTTCATTGAAAAATCTAGTAAATACTTGATAAGGTTTTAAAATCACATAAAATGTTTGTAAGCTTTTCGAAATTTCAAAAATATTCTAGAGATGGCTTGGGATAAAAAAAAGTTCAAATAAAATACTTAGATCCCGTGAAAGTATCTTTAGAAGCTTCAAAAAGTTAGATTTAGCTCTAAAAACTAGAAAAAAAATATCCAAAAAATGTGGAAAAATCACAAAACATTCTAATCAATGCATAAATATGTTTTAAAAACTTTGCATGGAAAAATCAGATGACACTAGCATGAATGCAACACACAATAATGTTGAACGCATTCATGCTATGCATTCGAGCTAGTGGTGTATTATGTTTTTTGTTGTAAATTTTTTCAAAATACGGTTAGACATCTATTATCATGTTTTAGGGATTTTCTAGAATTTTTTGGATTTTTTTGTTATTGCATCTATTTTCTGAAGCATGTAGAGATATATTCATGAGGTATAAATATTTTATTTAGATTTTTCATATCCCAATATATCTTTCTAAGAAATTATAAAAACTTAGAGTGGCGGCGGCGAGCTCAGCGCGCGGGGATGCAGCGGCCGGTGGGCGGGACGCGCCCTGCTCTTGGCGCGCGCCGGTTTTCCTGTGCTCGTGGTATGTGGAGTGTGGCGGCTGCAACTGAGGGCTTTGGATTGGAGCCTATGTTTTTTTAAATGCCTCACCCTTCGATTAGTACTTTGAGTTTCCCTTTATTTCACTTTCACACGACCTGCAAACAAACTTGAGGTTTTTTCAAGTGTGCCATTATAAAAGATGGTCGTTACCTATAAGTCACTGAAAAGTTCGAGGGCACCCAGGTACCATCGCCCGAAATTCTTTTGTCGTCCACGCCATTCCGTCCACTTTCGCTCCTAACGGTGGTTAACGGAGCTGTGAAAGGACTTCATAGAAGCGAGATAAAGTTCTGTTTTCCTCTGTGCCACACCCTGGCTGAGTGTTGGCACCAAACTGATTGTCGTTGACCATTCTTGACCGCTCTAATTTAATTGGTATTTAAATTATTTGTAATATGCTTTAGTTTTGAATATTACAAATTTGAAAATCTCGCTGCTCTTATATCAAACAACAACACAAATCTACAGCAATATTTTCGATCTGGTATCAAGACTAAAATCAAAACAAGAATAATATTAAGCTAAACTAATATTGAAAATATTTTTTCTCATCATGGGTATCCAGAACAACATGAACATTCTCATCAGGCATCTCCTTGTATTAGCAAGCATAGTTGCAAACAGTAGAATAATATGGAGCGGGTGGTAACCCATAGTTCAGACATTCGCTCGAACATATGAGTGTTTGGGAGGGTGCCCCTGCCCAGCACGGTTCGCTGTCCTGCCCTGGCCAGTCCGAGCACGGCTATAATTGTGCAACGTCATGTGTTTGGTTCACCTGATTCAGATAGCCCGGTTCAACTGAGATCGTGTTTGGTATCTAGCCCAAATGGATATGGCTACCCTCCACTGAAATTCGGTAGCCTTACCACGCTTTTCTCTCCTCCTCGACATCTCGTCGAGCAGCCCAGTGGCGTGCACCCAGTACGACATGTCGTCGGAGTTGATGCTCCGGGTACGCTCCGTCGCCGCAGCCACCGCCGCCACAGAGCTAGGCCACGCCGGCGTCAGGACGCCGCCGCGTGCACGCCACTCAGGGCCCGCCGCCACCGCGCGGATAAGGGCAGCGGGCTGGTCGCCGCCGTGAGCTGAGAGCGCGCCCTCGGGGCCGCGCCGCCCGCGCGCTGTGCCGTCGGCGCGCGGAGTAGGGCCGGCGCTTCCACCACCCGGGGCCACGCCACCGCAGGCTGCGCGCCGCCTCCCTGAGCTGCTCCCAAACAGCTCACCATGTGAGGGCACCCGAACTGCCGGGCTCGGCAGCGCCGCGCGCGGATCTCCCGCACGCGCGCACGGGCGTGCCGAGCAGCGGGGTGCCGGCGGTGGTGTGCCATGCGCTGCTATCTCTCTCTCTGCAGGTGGAGGCGGAGGCGTCGGATCCGCGGCGACGCCATGGACGCCGCCATCGCCGTCGCGGAAGAGCCGAGGCGCGCGGGGAAGGAGAAACGCCGGAGGTGAGCACTCGTCCCGGGAGAAACGCCGGAGGCGAGCAGCAGCAGCGCGAGCGAGAAAGGGTACCGTCTCCCCGCGGTCCCAGTAGAGCGCGACGGCCTTCTCCACGAGGCTGAATCCGGGCCGCAGCCCGACGCAGTCCATCTCCCCAAGCAGCGCAGCAATGTCGGCGACGTCTCCGCCGGCCCCCACGAGACACTCGATCCTGCCGCATGCGATGGCGGACATGAGCTCCATGGTCTCCCCGTCGACACGGTTGGCGCAGCGGAGCCAGTCGAGTGCGCAGTAGGCGTCGCGCCCCTCCTGCGCGA
Organism: Miscanthus floridulus; assembly: GCF_019320115.1. NCBI lineage: Eukaryota > Viridiplantae > Streptophyta > Magnoliopsida > Poales > Poaceae > Miscanthus > Miscanthus floridulus. Next base: position 53,450,335 of record NC_089589.1, on the reverse strand, counting down.
AGTAGACGAGCACCAGCTGCAGCTCCCGCGGGGACTGCGACACGAGCGGGGCTTCGTAGGCTGCGACGGAGGCCGACTCTTAATACCTAATATACTACAATTTCTGCAGCTAAAAAGTCATGGCCACAGGGAAAAAAAACTGAATGTCAATTCAATCATATTATTTTCGGTAAAAAAATCATTACATGATACTAATTGTTGGTCAAAGACTACAAATTTTTTATCTTAAATTGCGGACACATTATTTTTTAGGGTCCAGAGAATACAAACCTTTCGGTTATTAAAAAGATATGCTGAAACGATATCACTCGTTGAATGTAGCTCAGTAAACCCATATAACAGGAACATAAGTGACACAACATAAGTAACATAGCAAAATACACCAGGTCCAAGTAGAACAAACGATATTGCATGTCTATTCACCGACCCTACTTGACTTAGAACATCCAGAGACAATTGATTAAAACCTTGTCAAATATTTTAGACGACTTTAGCCTTACATTTCCAAACTGTCAAGATGGTAATTCCTTCAAAACAATGTTTTCAAATCATCTAATCGATCCTAGTCGCCATGGCAACGATCAGCCCGACTAATCGTGACTAATCACGATTAATCGCGACTAATCGTGACTAATCGTAGCGCATAGCTGATCGCCATGGCACTGATCAGCCTGACTAATCGTGACTAATCTCGATTAGTCGGACGACTTGATAACCTTGCTTCAAAAGCAAAATTTTCCCCCACCTACTTGAAAATGAAACCTGTACAATAGTGAAAAGAAACAATGGTTCAGAGACAGATTTTATGTTTAGAAAATAAGATGCTTAATTACTAAACAAAGAGACTTCAAATTCTGGATTACACTTAGCATATAGAAAAATGTACAAATAGGTTTCATAGTTGTTATGTCTGGCTCTTTTCATATTTGTTATGTCTGCCTCTATTCCTGCCCGACAAGAATCAAGTACCCAGATCCTCTCAAGGACTAAGAGTTTCATGTTCAAAACAAGCAATATATTAATGTCTCAGTTTGCATGGAAGCCAACTAGTGGGTATGGAGAACCAAAACAAACTGGACAACCAAATGACAACATATTATCATATTATGAACCTTGGTCCACATAAGGGCAGCAAATGTGATGAGGATTGCGAGGCAACACACCATGGGTTCTTAGATTATATTCACGCCCATGGAGAAAAACAAAATACAATCAACATACTAGAGCTAAACCTCAGGAACTAGGATAGTTAAGGGAAATCCCTTGAGCCCCAGCCATCTCTCAAACCTGCGCCTCCTCTTCAGCTACTATCAAGGCATGAGCCATATTTGTGTGATCACCATTGAAGATAAAATGGTTCCAGTTCTTCTAAAGGGTCCATGAACCAAGAATGATGAGGGAATTGAGTCCTTGAAGTACCAGGCGGCCAGGCCAGTAACAACACCGTTAACCCTGCTCCACCAATCATCAAGGACACTTCCTCGATTGAAGGTCAAAGAGCTTGAAGCCCAACTGAAGAAGACTGGACAAGAATGCAAATACACGGTGAGCAAATGATCAATGCGGTCTCCTCAGCCTCATCACATAGGGGATAACTCTAGATGTGGTAAGCCTCATCAAGCAAGCTGATCAGCGGTCCAGCACTTGTGCACCACAAACCAAACAATGAACCGCCACTTTCCTTGCACCCAGGGCTTCAAGATGTGTTCACATGACTGAAATTGGATGGAACCATGAAAGAATCCCTCATATGATGATTTTGCTGAATATTGTCCCAAGGGGGTAAGCCTCCATCAGTGTGTCATCAACAACTGGCTGCAATACAATGTCTGACAAGATGTCCCATAAGTCCAACTACTCAAACAAGAACTCCAACAAAAAGTGCCCCTTGAATATCTCTGATCCAGTTGTGACTGGTTAGTGCTTCAAGCTTGTACAATAATTAGGTTTTCTTGTGGGAACATCATCTACCAATTGAGGTGCCAGATCAACTAATTGCTACCCATGAAGCCACCTATCCCTCCTCCACTGCCAATCTCGGTCTTAACTGCCGTAGAAAACAAAGACCTGGGGACACATTTATGCACTTGGACTAAGAATGTCGACTAGGGCCTATTAGGCTCAGTTTTGTCGGAGCGACAGCCACTGCAACTTGAGAACCCAAACAAAGGTTTTAAGATAAGAAATGCATACACCACCAAGCTCACAAGGTTGCTGGACCTTGTCACAAGCAATAACACAATGGACACCCATGCGGTCCTTCCTTTCCAAAGGAAACTTCATATTTTATCTACACCCTTGATGGCACATGGTAACAAGTCAATGGTCATGGTGACTTAGATAAGCATAGACGTTAGGCCATATTGAACCTGATCTTCCTGGCCAGCTCTTGTCTTTTTTTTTTAAAATAGTACAGCAGGGGAAGCCACCATTGTAAGCTTTCATATTAATAAAATAAAAGAAGCTGTACAAGGCAGAGGAAGACCGAAGTTGACTTGGGTAGAGGCAATAAAAGGAGACTTGAAAGGATGGAATATACCCAAAGACTTAGCCTTAGATAGGAGTGCTTGGAAGACAGCTATTCACGTGCCTGAACCTTGATTGCTTCTGTTGGGTTTCAACTCTAGCCTACCCCAACTTGTTTGGGACTTAAAGGCTTTGTTGTTGTTGTTGTTGTTGTTGTTGTAAGCTGTACAAGGCACACAAAGCTGTACAAGCAAACAAAGAACAGCAAAAACTAGAAGCCTAAGAGAGGCAAGGAAACTAGGCTAGGGAATCTATACAGGATAAGAAAGCAGGACGCTTAGGATCACAGATCCTATGGGCCTGAAGTCGAGCTTCCTCACTAAAGCTGAACTTCCAAGAATCTAAGGAAGGACGACCCCTATCAAAGATGAAGTTATTTCTTTGTTTCCAAATCTGCCAAGCCGCAATGGTGAAGATCTCCATAAAGTAAGGATTCGGAAATTGTTGCTTGGCTTGTATCAACATCTGGAAGAAATCACTTGCAAAATTCCATTGGATGCCCAGGTGCTGCCAACGAGCTCGGCTGAAGGTGCAGCTGAAGAACAAGTGAAAAGCAGTTTCTTCCACATTGCTATTGCAGAGAACACAGTTATAATTGTTTCCTTCCAGCTCATGTTTTTTCCTCTTTATGGCCAGCTCTTGTCATCAAATCAGCCTTTTCAGCCAGGTAAATGGTCCGCAATGCACTTGATGATAGGTTGGATTTGAGAGTTTGCTAATTTCTGTAATGACATGGGTATCCCAAGATACCTGCAAGGAAAATCATGCAGGCTACAAGGTAAACGATCTTGAATCATACTTCCTATGTACACTGGATAGGATACACATTGTTCTTCTAAACATTAGTTTTGAGACTTGAAGCATCTCCAAACCGCTTAAGATATCAAGCACAATATCAATGTCATTAGCTACTGACCGGACGAAGATGACCACAATATCCGTAGAGATCGGATGTTGAATATTCCTAGAGAAGAGAGGTTACAGCAACACCTCCTCAGAGGCCCTGGACACCATGTGACCAAAAATATCCATAACCAATATGAAGAGCCTCAGGGACGGAGGGTCACATTACCTTAGCCCTCGCCGATGTCTAATAACTTCACTAGGGATACCATTTAGCAAGATCTGAGTTGAAGATGAACAGATCACACCATATCTCCAAACCCCAATTTTTTCATGTCCGGTAATAGAAAGGACCAGCCAATCAGGAAACCAACTCGAAGGATTTTCTGAATGTCCAACTTAAGGAGAACACAGAGTTCCTTTTGATGGTGAAAACAATCATTTTGTTGCACAAGAATGAAATTATCTAAGACAAAATGGCTCTTGATAAATACACTCAATTATGGGAAGACCATCTGTTGCATCCGGTTAGCCAATCTGTTGGCCAGTTTTGTGAGGTCATGATTGATTTGAAGATCGCAAACGCAAGCTCTACTGGGCAAAGGTTCCAAAAAGAGGTCTCAAGCAAGGCTTCCAAAGAATATCTAGTGCTAAGCTCAAGCCAAAGTTCTGACTAATTTTCCAAGAGAAGGTCACGCATATAGAATGACACAGGTTCCAACAGAGATGTAGATCTCATTTGGATGGGTTAAACATTTCTAATTCTGGTTGGATTCTCCTAAATCTCTACCAAATGGTGAATAAAAAGAGAAAAGTTTCACCCACCTTGAAACATTTCCCATTTTCACCCAAAAAGGTGTTTCTCACTGATTCCAGTTCATATATGTTTTCAAGGAAAATCTGGATCTTGAACAACTGGCAGCCAAACCCAAACGATTGCTATCTGCATAGAGAAACGGTCTAGGAGAATCTGGTTACAAAACGTTTCTAGGAGAATCTGGATCCCTACCAAACAAGCCCTGATGAGCATGCAACTTTAAGCAAAGCTTCTCGTTATTAGCTAAGGTTCTGAGGAAAGGTCTGGCATGGAGCTTCAAATGAAGGTTCAATTGAAGGTCTGGCATGGAGTGGCTGAGCAAGGGTCTCAAGAAAAGAAGGGAAGCGAAGCTTGAATAGGGACGCGGCTGTCAGCCACAAGTCACAACTTTTAAGGCATTGGTCTCTTGTAACAAAATGGTAATACAACAACAACATAGCCTTTTAGTCCCAAGCAAGTTGGGGTAGGCTAGAGTTGAAACCCACCGAGAGTCCCAAGTCACGGTTCAGGCACTTCAATAGCTGCTTTCCAAACACTCCTATTCAAACATAGATCTCTAGGTATATCCCAAACTTTTAAATCTCTTTTTATTGCCTCCCCCTATGTCAATTTCGGTCTACCTCTACCTCTCCTCATATTATTAGCTTGGCTTAGGACTCCACAATGCACTGGTGCCTCTGGAGGTCTCCTTTGGACATGGCCAAACCACCTCAACCGATGTTGGACAAGCTTTTCTTCAATTGGTGCTACCCCTAGGCGATCACGTATACCATCGTTCCGAACTCGGTCCATTCTTGTGAAAATGGTAATAGGGTGCAATTTTTATGTAATGACTATCTTGCAACTGAATATTCGGAGTGTAGTGGTTGAGTTGGATGAATCGTAAAGCGATCAAACATTGATTCGCTTCACTATAAATAGGGTGTGCCTGTTACAGATGGAACAAGCTGTTTTGGCCTAGGAGATCTTCAATAAAGGTCATCTTTATTCTTTGCATTTACCTTTTCTGTTCAATTTGCTTAGACCTTCACACTTCATTAGTAACTAGCTTATTCTCAGAATTTTCCTTTGGGCTTGGTACCTTGTTAGTGTTCAACTCTACGGGAGCAAAATTAACACTATTAAAAAAACATATTATAGTATTAATTGCATAGATAAACTAAATTCAGATATTTGTGTTATTTTTTCAGTCAAACTTATTAACAAGTACAAATTTCAGGAGTAACAAGAACTGAAGATATTGTGTTTCCACTAATACGAAATCAATCTAAACACCTCCACACAATTTTGTGGAAAAAAAATTTGGTGAAGGAATTTGTGGAAAATACTTTTCAATTGCACTGAGTTTATTTTTGTTCCCCATGCCAGACCAGCACCACTAAATGCAGTGGAGGTTTCATTGCTCAATACATTTCGCACTTGAAACATTCAATGCTTTTTTAACACATATCGAAGTTTATTCGCTGGTTCTGTTCCCACATTTGAAACAAAAATTTCAGAAATATAGAGAGCATCAAGAATGTCATTAGTTCACTTACATATGTTAAATGTACAGAGGAATTTCAGAACTTCCTGAACTTTCTCATCAACCACTTGGCATTTGACTTCAACAACCTTGAGGCATTCTGAAACTGCAGCTGAACCATCAGTTGGATGATATCTTCCAAGCATTTCCACCTTATGTTTAGGTCCCTGTAGTAAGCAAAAACAGTTCACCAGGAATAATCTACAAATGTATAATAACTTCAAAAAAAACAGAGGTTGTCCATCTAGAGAACGAATATATACAACAACAACAACAACAAAGCCTTTTAGTCCCAAGCAAGTTGGGGTAGGCTAGAGTTGAAACCCAACATGAGCCCCTAGTCACGGTTCAGGCACGTCAAGGGTTACGCCCCAACGGGATTCTTTTGGGTTTCATCTCCATAAGAGTAGCTAAGTTTTTACATTGGCTCACCAAGCCTACCACAACCCTCCTCCTTTACCAGAGATTGGGACCTGCTATGCGGGGACACCATAGGCGCCCCACCATAGGGGGAGTTTAGAGAACGAATATATACCTTGGAAAAAAGATGAAGTGTGAGCTTCTCTAGGACTGGTGAGTGCTCGAGAATGCAAGTTAGTGCAGGGAAGTCAGGTGCCACACACCATCGATCATCAAGTAACAAAGTCTTTAACTTGCTAAATGTAGGACACTGTTTCAGATCCTTGCCAAAAATAAACTGCACACAATGGAGTTACAAAAAAATTAAAATAATACTCACTGTGACTACAATGATTACAGGATCCATTTGCTGAGCTTTATTATGAATGTCCAGAATTAATATATATACTGCAACAAAAGTAACCCAAAGAATGGAGTTAAACGAAAGAAATGTAAACATACCGCTGTGGATTCTGGTATCAATGCCATGTTCTCAGCATTCGATAAACCTTCCAGAAGCACACACTTATTGTCATTATCACCTACCAGACCTTTACAAGAGTAACAATCCTCAAAACTACAATCCCCAGAGTAATCACCCCATTCCCCAGTGTATGCATTCCAATGGGTAACTCTAACAAAAGCCTCTTTAAGTAAGGGCATGCTCACTAGAACAGGAGCCATGGGCAAATGGCAATCTAGCCTTAGTGAAACAAGACTCGGGGTAGAAATAAGAATGTGGAATTCTCTTGTTAATTCACAACGTTTTAAGCTCAGGTGCTTCAGGGACTCTGATGAAATCTTCTCGACAGTCCACCAATAGCAGTAGTCAATCTCGAGATGTTCCAGTACTGGACAACTTGAGAAGTCACAAAAACTGTTGTGTAGCATTATCCCAATGAGCTCTAACTTGGTCAAGTGTTGTGAGACGAGATGCAGGCTGCCTAGATCAATGCCATCTCGGTAAACATTATCAAGAATGAGCATCTGAACGCGGCACTTCACAGCATGCTGGATCCAGCGGATTAGGCAAAAGGTGTCGTCATCATACAGGCCACTGAACCTGACCTCGAACTTTTCAAGAGGCAGGAAGCCACGAAGGCGTAGCAGATGGTCCACAGATTTTTGTCGCTCCTTCAACAAGGCTGGATCCTCATTGGAGTTGCCGACGCACGAGACACTCAAGGCTGTGGCTGACTTCCAGAGGTTGCACCAGCGCCGAGCAAGCACACATGTCTTCACGGCATCCTTCGCGGGCACAAAACCAAGGATGTGCTCGAGGATGCCATCTGGAAGGGCATCTATGCCGTTACTGCTCCTCGCCACATGCGCGGTTTTGTTCCTTTTCCCTGGAGGCATTCTATCAAACAGGTGGCGGGCGTCAAGGCTGCAAGGGCAAAGAAACGATAAGTCGATGCAATGGCAGGGAAAATAAATCAGGAGATGACAAAAATCGAAGCCGCATCGCGCGGGGGGAAGACCACCTTACCTTGTCGCCAATGGCTTTAGCGGTGGTTAGTGGTTTGCAACAAGAACGCCGACGACGCGTGCCTAGCTTGTCCGGGCAACTAGGCCTCAAGGAGAAGAGAAACCCGGTGTAGAAACTTTTCCGTTTTGATGGAGACGAGTGTGGAGATGGAGGAGCGGGGATTGGTGTTGGAGCATGGAAGAACTTCGCACAAATTGGTTTCAGGTTGGGAGGAGTGAGGTCGCAGGGGAAAATGAGGAGCGGAGCTGAGGAGATAAGCCGCCGCCGCCGCCGTCGCGAAAGGCGGAAAGGCCGAGTCGTTGAGAGAGGAGGAAATTTTGGCTTGGGTCGACGAGCAACGGCCTTTATATCCATTTTGGGCCGCGGGATAAATCTGGCCCAATGAAACTTTGAGTTTGAGGGCCGCCGACACTAGCTGCCAAGCCAAATTTTGGTCATATAAAATTTAGAGTCTCTCCTCTATATATATATATATATATATATATATATATATATATATATATATATATATATATATATAGACCAAACACTTTAAAAGGAAAAACTCTTTTGTTGAAAAAAGTCGAAGTCGTTTTTAAACCAAGAGCCGAAGCTACGAAAAGTGACTCTGCTCAAGTATTCCGGCTCCTCCACATGAGCACTTGATGAGGAGTCGTACAAAATAGACCTTGAATCAGACAAGGATCAAAATTTGAACACATTAAGGCTTTGTTTAAATCCAGGGTGTAAAGTTTTAGGGTGTCACGTCGGGTGTCATGTGGGGGCGTCGCATAGGGTGTTCGGATACTAATAAAAAAACAAATTACAGAATCCGACAGTAAACCGTGAGACAGATTTATTAAGCCTAATTAATCCGTCATTAGCATATATTACTGTAGCACCGCATTGTCAAATCATGGACTAATTAGGCTTAAACGATTCACCTCGCAAATTAGCCGCAAACTGTGTAATTAATTATTTTTTAGTCTATATTTAATACTTCATGCATGTGTCCAAACATTCGATGGGATAGAGTGTAAATTTTTAGGGGAGGAACTAAACAAGGCCTAAAGCAACTTCAATAGGCCCTTACATTGAACCGCTAAACCTAAATTTTAAGACTTCGAAAAAAACAAAGCTACAGTATTGCTCTAGTAGAACCCCTAAAGTAGAGAGAATCCCAAATCATCCATATTGGTCCACATTCTCATGGGTCTTTCCTCGAGCTCTTGCTTGCCTATTGTGGACGTTCCCCTCCTTCCTCTCCCCGCCGCCACCAAGTCACGTGCACGCACACAGCTGCCCTCGCACTTGATCTCCCTTGCGTCGCCAACCATCTACGCTACCGCTAGCCATCATGCTTCACTCCTAGGACCAGTAGATCCACCTCGTGCTTCACCTCCCAGTCCTCCTTGCTAGTGGATCTACTTGCTTGGTGCCCCGGTACCACTCTCTTGCTTGGCAACGCCCTACGCCACCTCTTGGGTCTCGGGTGCAGTGACCGCCATTGAGTCCGGTGGGGAGGGGCCGCATCTACCCCGCAATGGGGACCCGTTACCCGATACCCGACGGGTATTTACTCCATTAGGGTCTAAATATGGACTAAACACACTACCCACGGGTACGTAAATGGACCAAACCCTTCACCCATCGGGTACGCGGGTATGGGTATGTTCCAGCAGTCCCCGTAACCGTTTACCCATGGGTGAAAAATACCCGGCCATCTGAAAGAGATCAATGCTCCATGGTTAGACTACAGATTCTGAAAAGTAATGCAGGTAGCGAGAAATAAATATGCTTGCCAGTAACCTTGGTCATATTTGGTGCAAAAACCATAGCAATGTTGTGAGCATTCATCTTGTTGTAGCTTTCATTTTCCACCACATCTGCCATGAGATTGATGGCCCATTAAAGCAATGCTGCTTCAACAGGAGGTAGGGTACTTGCAAGATAGCTACACTCTTATTCAGTGTTGCAGTGCATCACTTGTTCTGGAGTCAACGAGTCCAATACTCCACTTGGAAGTTCCCGAAACCATGTCTATAATCAGTAACTTCTACATTAATCATGACTAATGTAGAGGAGAAACTAAATGGAAAGGAATCTTAATTTGCAGAAGATATTATTATATGCTATTATTTGTCTAATTTTATGTGCTCTGGTTAGTGGTGGTTGCTGTTGAATTGTTGATTTTCATGTGCGTGAATAAATTATTGGCGGGTACGGGTGATCCGACGGGTATGATTTACCCGGCCGGGTATGGGTCTAGGAAAAATTCCCCACCCATGACCGGTATGGGTATTCTGGCGATACTAAATTTTTATGACGGGGATGGGTCTGGGGTGGCCATACCCGATGGGGATTTACCCATTGCCATCCTTATACAGGAGGTTGTCGTTCCCGCGCGCATCAAAGCTCGCCCTCTTGCGCCATAGGTTGTTCTTCTCGTACTGGAGGTTGTCATCCCCAAGGTCAGCCATGACTGGCCATCCCCTGACCTGGCTTGGCCTACCTGCATTGGAAGTCTTCTTCCCCGCTCTCAAGAACTCGTGCGGGAGGCATGTGTGAGCATTAGAGCTAACACGACGATAGGCTTGACAATGATCGTGTGCGAGCACCAGAGCTAACAGCATTGTGGTGTGCTTGCTGCACGAAGTGTCGATGAGGAGAGGGCAAGAGAAGAGAGAAAACATGGAAAACCTATTTGGACCCACTGACAGGTGAGTGCCACGTGTTAGTGTTTATTGGAATGAATTAGAAGTTGGATTCTATAGGCTGCTATTGGAGTTGATCATAGAATTTGGGCTCCAAAAGTTTGGAGGCTCAAACACCAAGTAGGGGCCTTCATTTAGAGGCCTTTGCTGGAGTTGCTTTTAGAAATGTTTGAATAGTGGCCAAGCTAAAATCCCAAAATCAGCTATTTTTTTTAGGGGCATGACATGCGGGATCCATATATCCCTAATATTTAAAACATCAAAGTATAGTCAACATATGTCTTATATATTTTATAGAATAAAAACATAAGAAACATCATGGTGTATATTAGCTACATGGATTAGAAAATAATGCCATTCAAAGCTTCTAAACCAAAAATCGATGGGCTGGGTACAAGCATTCTCGCAGCTGCCACTCACCATCTCTTGTTTCGCCCGGCGACGAAAAACTCAAGGAGCCAATTCGGCCAGCCGTCATCTGCCCTGTTTACCTTTTGTGCCCAAATAGGCAAGTGTCATTTTTTCTCATCAAATGTTGGTTGTGAAGCAAATGGTGGCTAAATTTTTTGGGCAAGCCAAATTCATTTTGGTTGGCTTTCCTAGGCTTATGAACCAAACATATGCCTTGAGAAGCCAGTGCCCCTTCAGCCCTCACACTGATCCTTTTCCCTTTTCATAAATTTCAAACTAGCGACTATATACTGCGAAAAGACTCCAGAATGGAGCAAAACAAATTATGGCGTTTCTTGGCCCACATGGCCAAGGCTAAAAAGGAAATTGCACATAACAAACTAGAAGATATAATTTATTTGAATAAGGAATAATTTGTATATTGTAACTAAAACAGTTAATGTGTTCAAATTAAAATCAACTCTCTTTAGAAAATTGAATTTCAATACTTGTACATGCATTTGGCATTTTCAAAGCCTTCTTACATCAAAATACTAATCTTTCCAATTGGTAATTTGGTACTTCCTCTGCTCCAAATTGTAAGTCATTCTAGATTTTCTAAATACATAATTTCTACTATGTACATACATATACACTTTGTCTAGATACATAGCAAAAGTTATATATATCTTAAAAAGTTAGAATGACTTATCATTTGGAATGTAGAGATTAGGGAGTAATAGTTTATAAATGATTCAACCTGGTAGAAAAAAACAGTTATGAATAGGATTATTAGAACATAAATCAATTTGGAATGGAGTTTTGTTAGATCGACATAATAAAATGGGTTTATCTTAATTTTAACTTGTGTATTAATATTAAATTCTTTTTTACTTCCAAAAAGTTAAGTAAATTTAACCATTGGTCATGTCACCACCACAACACCGCGTCACCCAAAACATAATAAATTTTACCCTAGGTTGGTAAGTGAACGCTTTGATGATTGAGGGTTAAAACTAAATATTTTAAGATTGAAAACTAGATTCAACCCATAGATGGATGAGGTTTGTAAACGACCTTTTTCTATTTTTTTTATAATGCTTAGATGCGGGCGTCCGGATGCCGCCCACCCCACTCCGCCTGATGCCTTCCCCCGCCGCGCGCCCCATCCAGCATTGCACTCCATCCCCCGCCGCACCCACTCCGCCTTGCTGCGTCTGTCCCCCGCCGCTACATGTCGTGCCCCATCCCCCACCGCAACGAGCTGCTGCTGAGGTGCTTCCGCTACCGTAGTTCCCCACCAGGAAGGCCGTGTGAAAGGTCCTTGTTTGGTTTTGGTAATTGAGTGACAACCCTAGGTGGACTAATTGTGTTTATATGAGATACACAGGTGATTAGTCCATAGGTACATGTGTGTGAGCAACATATGCCATGGAGGTGGAAATGGCTCGGAGATGCTGCAAAACTCACACATGTGATGATGAAGGAGCTCATTGCACATGAGACATGACATTGAGTCATGTGATCAAGGTGGAGAAGATCAAGACATGAAGCGTGAAGGGCAAGTTAGAGGCTTTGGAGCGATGGACCGCATGGCGGTGAAGCTTGAGCAAGACTTGGCACCGATCGACGAAAGCAACGGTGAAAAGCAAGTGAAGTCAAGATCGATGAACCAATACGGTCACGTGATGATATGAAGTGGATCATATCTTTTGGTGATTGGTTGGTGCATGTGTTGCATCAACAATCGAGGAGATGGAATGGAATGCGCAAGGCAAAGGTATAACCTAGGGCATTTTATTTCACCGGTCATAGGTGTGTAGAGAAGTTGATGACCGGGTTTAGGATAGATGGCCGTACTATCAAGAGGGGCAAACTTGTTTGCATATCGGCCATCTAGTGCCACTCGAGTGATCTAACTTTGCATCGTTGCTAGGATCGAGTGACGTGGCAAGTTGAGTGGCTAATTCTTTGAAAAATGATTGTGAAAATGCTAACACACATACACATGGTGGTGTACACTTGGTGGTGTTGGCACATTTACAAAGGAGAAGAAGTTGGAGTTGATGTGGATCAACTCGGTGAAGAAATAAAGGCAAAACATGACATTGGAAGTGATCGGACTCTGCGCAGCGCAGCGACCGGACGCTGGCTGGTGAGTCCGGTCATGTATTCTAGTGAAGGTGCAGGCGTCGATCTTCGACCGGACGCCGGGCAAAGAAGTGACCTGACACGCAGGAGCCTCATCTGGTCATGCTGGCATACGGTGACATAGGCGGCGCTGGAGTTGGCGCGTGGGCACAGAGCTGATCGGACGCTGGTTTGCGTCTGGTCGTGCAGGAGCGGAAGCGTCCGGTCGCAAAATAGAGGCTCGGGGAGCTCTCTGGAAACGACCGGACCCTGGTTGATCTGCGTCCAGTCGTGCAGTAGCGGACACGTCCGTTCATAAAACAGAGGCTCGGGGAGCTCTCTAGAAATGACCGGACTCAAGCGGTGGCGCGTCTAGTCTTGGCGCAGAGGTGCGTCCGGTCATCACTTGACCGTTGGCGCGTGGCAGCCGACCATTGGAGATCAACTCGTAACGTTGAACGCGGGCGCCACGTGGACGGCCAGAAGTGACCGGACGCAGGGCCTAGCACATCCGGTCGATGTGACCGCTGCGTCTAGTTAGCCCAAAAAATGCCCAGTGAAGGGGTAACGGCTATTTTAGCCCATGGGGCTATAAATAGAAGTGTTGGTCAGCCTTTGGCCGAGAGCTAAGCAGAGGGGAGCACACTAGAGCCTTGGTGGCTTATGTTGTGGTGCTTGGGAGCCCTCTAACTCACTTGAGCTTGATAGTGTTCATCCAATCGAGTGAGTGAACGATTCTAGTGCGATTTCATTGTGAGGTTGCATCGAGTGGCACTAGATGATTGAGTTGCAAGCCGGTGGTGGTTGTTACTCTTGGAGGTTGCCACCTCCTAGATGGTTTGGTGGTGGTCTCTGTCGAAGCCCGCAAGAAGCTTGTGCGGTGCTCCGGAGAAGAGCTTTGTGAAGGGCATTGTGCTCGCCCCATGGGAGCCACGAAGAGCAACTCTAGTGGAGCGAGAGGCGAAGGGCGACAAGTGGTCCGACCGGGTCAAGTGATAGAGCTTGTGGTAAGCACTCCACGTGGGAGAGTGTGACTTGTGGGTCACCACTAGCAAGAGGACTGGCGGCAACCTTGGAGCTTGTCTCAACAGGGACTAGCGTGTTGGCAAGCACGTGAACCTCATGATAAAAATCATTGTGTCATCCTTGTATTCCTGTTGGGTTGTATCCTCGTTACACAAGCTTGTATTGACTTTCATATACATTGTGCTTGTGTAGTTGCTCTTGTAATTAGTTAGCTTGTGTAGCTCACTAGTTACCTTCTTGCTTGTGTAGCATAGAAGTAGCTCCCTTGCGTGGCTAATTTGGTTTGTGTAATCTTGTTAGTCACATTGCTTAGTTTGTGTAGCTAAGTATTTGTGCTCTCTAATTTGGCATTGGTTGCCTTGTTATTGAGCATTTCTAATGAGCTTAGGAGCTTTGTGCTTTTGCTTACTAGAATTGTGTAGGAGCTCCCCGGTGTGCAAAATACTAGTGGCATAGGTTTGTGTGATCTTGCTCCTAAAATTGGATAGGTGAGCTCTAGCTAGCTTGGCACCTTTGTTGCTTAATTAGGATCTTTATATGGTGCTAGAAAACATAGATAGAGGGGTGTAGTCTTGGCTAGACCGATTGTTTTAATTCCGCATCTGATTCGGTTAGCCGACGTGATTAAATTTAGAAAGGACTATTCATCCCCCTCTAGTCCGCCATCTCGACCCTTTTAAGTGGTATCGGAGCTAGGTCTCTTATTTGTGGTCTTCACCGCCCGAGAGGATGGCGTCTAGTGGGCTAGATGTTTGTGAGACACACATTTTTTATGGCACAAACTTTGCACTTTGGAAAAATCACATGCTTGATCATTTTCGTGCAAAGGGACCTAAGTTTTGGTGGATTGTCACTAGTGGTCTCACCCATGTCTTGGATCATAGAAATCTGACCAAAGCTCAAAGAGTTCTCTATGAACTTGATGCACATGCTTGTTGTTATCTAATGGATGCTTTGAGCTTTGATTTAATGAAAAGGATAAACTATGTGGGAACCGCTCGTGAGATATGGAAATCAATCAAGCACACCTTCAGTGATTCCTCCACGTGGGATGATGGCAAGTTTAGGAAGGAGGAGCCCAAGGAGGAGGCACATGAGTGTGTTGAGCATGACCACAATTTGGTAATTGTGGAAGATTGCTCCACCTCATGGTCAAGTGATGATGTTGATGATCGATCTACTATAAGTTCACTTGACAAGGTTGATGATGATGATTCAAGTGATGCAAATGATGATTCTACCCCAAGCACACTTGATGATCATGATGATGGCTCATGCTCGGATAATGATTGTGATACTACTACAAGCCCATCACCACATTGCTTCATGTCACAAGGTGACACTAAGGTACAAAATGCTAATGTGGATGATCATGTTGATTCATATGATGAGCTTGTGAGTAGACTTGCTAGCATGACCATGTATTTAGAAAATGAGATGCCTAAAACAAGTAAATTAGAAAATGAAAACTCATTTCTAAAGAACGCATGTGAACAACAAAAGCATCTACTTTATGTCATTATTTGTTCACATGAGGAGCTAAAATTGGCTCATGAGGAACTTAGTGTTACTCATGATAACTTGGTACAAGACCATGCTTTTCTCACTAAAGAACTTTCAAATGAAAAATCTAAAATTAGTGAGAGCTTATCACATGGGTCAAATGATCAATCACATAATGTTGCTAACCCTTGTGATGTAGAGAAGAAGCATGTATCCACCTCTTGTGATGATTTATTAGATACGCCATGTTCTTCATAAATAGATGCTTGTTCTACTTCTATGTCTTGTGAGACTAACCTTTTGAAGGAGAATAATGAGCTCAATGAACAAGTGAAGAATTTGAGAAACAAATTAGAGAGGTGCTATAACACCAAAGTCACCTTTGAGCATATGATGAAGAATCAAAGAAGCTATGGTGACAAGAGTGGCATTGGCTTCAAAAAGAGCAAGGGCAAGAATATAAAGATGCAAGAAGAAAATATATCTCATTTCATGTGCTACCGGTGCTATGATATGGGACATCTTGCCAAGTATTGCCCAACCAAGAAGCCTCAAGTTGAGCCAAAATCAAAACCCTAAGTTCAAGTCAAGATCAACCATCAAGATGGTGATTTGGGGATGAAGAAGAAGAAGACAAGAAGAGGTAGTAACGCAAGAACAAGGCATCCAACTCCTAATCAAGATGCCAAGATGATGAGCAAGACACAAGATGAGAAGAAAGTCTATGCTTACATCAAGTGCTTCAAGTGTGAAAATACATGACACTTTGCCTCTAAGTGTCCTACCAAGCTTGAGAAGAAGGCTCAAGCAATCCATGAGAGGCAAGGCAATGGGAAGCACCACATGAGCAAGAAAGAGAAGGCTCAATCAAAGAGAAAAGTGCTACTCATGCTGGGAAAGGGGACACATGGCAAATTCATGTCCCCTAGGTAACAATTCTAAGCCTATTTCAATTGTTGATAATAATGTGCTTAGAAAGGATGGTAATGGTACCTCTATGATTGCTATTGCAAAACATCCTGCTACTCATACTAAGGCTTTGCCTAAGTATGTTGCTCCTAACTTGAGAGGACCCAAACTTGTTTAGGTATCATCAAAAAGTGGATGATTGATTATAGGTACCATCGGCATTGGAGACTTGATTAAATTGATTTAATATTGATCATCATATGTTGAGTAAGTTATGAAGCTTAGTGCACATCCAAACCCAATGCCAAGTGGAAATTAAGTGAAGTCCAAATGTGCTACATCATACAAGTGCTATAATTCAAGTTGTTGGTGATTTATTGGATTATTTGATGGCTTACAAAAATATTTGAGTTGAAGCTTGCTAGTTGGATGATCATGAGCTAACCAAGGTATATCTCTTGTTGATCATTTCATTTTGGTGCATATGAGTTGATTGAATTGGATAAATATGCAATGTTGCTTGCTATGAGATGTTTGAATGGATAAATAACTTAGTAATCAAATTTGGACTGATTGTGTTGGATAAGTTCATAAGATGACATTTAGTAAGTGGATTGAATGGATTTATGTCTTGTGAAAGTATTCAAACAAGTTGATTTCAAGTTTGATTCACATTTGATGAAGTATAGCTCAAGTAATTGAAATCTATCCTATATTGAAAATCTGAGTGAGCTGTGATCTTAGCCATGTTTGAGTGATCAAAACTTATTAGATTGGCATAAAAATTGGTTTACATGCTCTAGACTTATGTTATAAAATGCTGTACAAATTTCATGAGAATTGGATAAGAGATGCTTCAGTTTTGGAGTAGATCTTGTAAGCTATAGTGCAGCAGTTTTCAGCATATAGTAGTGGTGGAAGAATTGAAATCTGGTAGCAATTTAGAAGTCAAATGAAGCTCAAATTTTTACAGCTGCTAGATAACTTAGTGAATCACATCTCTACCAAATTTCATGGTATTTGGATTTATACTTTAGGAAATATGCATTTTTCTTTGAAGAGTACAAAGTCTGCCAGAAAAGTGATAATTGTTGGATTGATCAAGAGTCACTTTGATTGAAAGGTCCTCAAGTTTGAATCATGTTTATAAGTGATTGAGGCACCTAAGTTTGGTTTTGAAATGATCTAGAAGCATGACAAGCAAAGAGTATAGGGCCATTTCATTGTGGAGTGCACTTTGCACACATTTGGTACTCAAGATGAAGATCAAGATCAAACTCAAGATGAAGGTGAAGTTTAAGTTCTAAGTGATGATTGGAGATCATTTGGTAGAAAGAAAAGGACTTAAATAAGTAGAAAGAAAATGACTTAAATAAGGATTCAAGGTTATTCATCAAGTTAAGTCCATCACTTAAATCAATCAATTAAGTTATTTCAAGTGAGTGTCAAGAATGGTTCTTGGAGAGAGGTCACTTCTCCCTAAGTGTAGGGGCTTGCCACCTATGTGTAGGTAAACCAAGTGTGGTACTTGAAAGGCTAACATGGAAGTGGTGATCCGAGAAATATTTGAGATGCTTAGTTGAAGCAATCAAAATGGTTGATCAAGAAAAGCAAGCAACACCCAAAAGAGAGCTAGTCATGATATTTCAAGTGGTATTCTCACGTTGATGATCTCATGCAAGCATTGATCAAAAGATGAAGCAAGCTAACCACAACAAGATAGCGCACTTGATCATATTAGTGGTTCTCAATCATATGGGTGAAGAATAGATTTCATTATTCATGATTGGTCTTCATCAAGCTTATAATTGGACTTCACATTGCTATTGGAGTAATGAATTAGAATATATGTGACTATCCTCTACTCCAATATAGCAAAGGTATCATTGTAATGTGCATGATCATTTCATCCCTTACTAGTATGCGATTAGTGCATATAGTACATGCTTCATAGGATCATGCATAACAAATGAAATGTTTAAGTTCATAGCCTACCACTATTGCTTGAATGATTAGTTGATCTAGTGGTTAGTATATGAATTTGTTCATGAGCTAGTGAACCCAAGTACTTGATTTAATTTGGATTGCCAACAAGTGACAAGTACAACATTGGCACGATAACCCTTGCAAGAGGTGTGAAGAAGTTGTCATTGGTTCAAACCAGACTTGAAAGCTTAGGCAAATCAATTTAGTTCAAGTCAACCATAGAAGCTCATGATAGTGATAAGAGTACAAGCATAAGACAACAATGCAAATGGATATCTAGTTTGTTGTTTTAAGTGGTATCTAGACTCAAGTATTTCATCAAGAATTCACAAGTGATGTCTAGATCAACTCACAAGTGATATCCTATAGTGGTACTCATGAAAATAGCAAAGGTTCAAGAAATGGTTTTTATTGATAAATCCAACAAGTGGTTCCATACTAGAATGCAAGACGATGGTATCAATCTACACATGGTATCAATCATGCAAGACGATGGTTCCACAAGTGATCCTCAACTTTAAGTGATCATCAAATGAAGAATGCATCCCTCAACCTATAAGAGCTCAAGTTTATCAAATGGATGACCTATGCTATGACATAGGGAGATGTGTCCCACAATTGGTATCAAGGTCAAAGATCCTATGTGTGGTATCTCAAGGGCTACAAGTGGTGTCATTCCAACAATCAAGTGATGTCCACAAAAAATGCAAGATTCAAGCCTCAACCATCTACCCTAAATGCAAATCTTTGCATCAATGAGAAGCACAACTTTTATGAAAATTGATGACAAAGGAGGAGAGATTGTATAAAGATATGAAAGCTTTGGAAGAGATTGAGACAAGAAGTAGAGGTTGGACATGGACAAAGAGGAGCAACATTGAAGAAAAGAGATGGATCAAAATTCTTGGACAAGAGAAGCACACAAGTAGGGGGAGCAAGCTCATGAACTTTGATTAGTTGCATTTTATAACACCCTAAAATTTGCATTTTTTTTAAATAGTTAAATTTGATTTAGTTATGCAATTATGTGTGCATTAAAATATAGGAAAATAATATTTTTTGTGAAATAAAATCAATCATAAGGATAGATACATGTTGATGCACTCATGCCTGCAGCATTTTATTTAATATGTTGAGTGGTTATGATTTAAACTCAAAAGATTCAAAATCATTTGGAAATGAATTTGGAAAAAGAAAAGGAAATTCTTTTCCCTTCCCCTCCCTTCCTCATTTTCGGCCTGCTGGCCCATTTCCCCGCCGGCCCGCTCACCTCCCTTCCTTCCCCTTCTTCCCTTTCTCTTCCTGGGCTGGCCCACTCGGGCGAGAAACCGCCTGTCTCCTCTCCTTCTCTGTCGATGACCGCCTAGGCCCGCTTGTCGGCGCTTTCTCCCACCTCCCGCATCACGTGCGGTCAAGCCGCAAACCCGCCGCTGCCCGCCCGCCCCTCACATCGTCGGAGCGTCCCTGCGCCCCGGCCTCTATAAAAGAAGCCGAGCCCATCACCGCTCTCCCTGCTGCCTCCCCTGCCCACTCTCGCACTCGCCCGAGCGAGCGGAAGCCGCAACCGCCGCACAGAGAAAGTACCGGGATCCGTCGAGCTCGGAAACCACCGTCCCCGAGCCGCCTTCATCTTCGTTTTCATCCGCGGTGAGACCCCATTGTTCCCCTCCTTCTCCCCGTGCCTTTAATTTCGTGTTTCATGGCCTCTAGGGCCCATTTCGCGTGCGCTTGGGACCTTCGCGTCGCCGGCCATGGCGACCACCCCGCCGACCGCGTCCTCCGACCGTGTTCTCGGCCTGGGCGAGGCCGCCTTCACCTCCTCTCTCCCCTGGCTCCCTTAGTTCATCGAACTGTGGCCCGAAGGCCTTGTTTCTCGCTTGCCAACGACCTCCTCACCGCCGGCCATGGAGCCCCGCCGTGTCGGCACTGTTTTCGGCCGCCGGTTTTCTCTCTCTCCCTCTCATCTCTAATCTGAGCCGTCCATCCTTGATCCAATGGCCCAGGATGGCCGATACCCCTTCGCGGGCCATTTTGCTAAAGAGACCCCCAAGTTTTGCCAATTTGAACCCATAGTCCTCGGCGGTTTAAATATCCCAGATTTGATTTTATTTAAATTTGAAAACAGTTCATTCTA